>NC_066541.1:16149958-16189958 GCF_024679095.1 Eriocheir sinensis | reverse complement strand
AGAGGAAAAGGGGGTACGGGTGGGGGGATGTGAGGGAAAGAGTGAGGGGGAGGCTGCGGCAATAATGGACGGATTTCCACTACAAAACTACACTTTTTTCCACATCAGCGACAGTAATTACGATTCGCTTTAAAAAGACACGTGTCCTCCCGCTCCTATTTTGTCCTCCTTTTATCTCCTCGCCCTTCCCGGAACATAATATCATCTTCCTGCATTCCTCCTCCCCCTCTCTCTCTCTCTCCCCTTTCTCTCCCTCGTTGTCTCTGTCTATCTCTCTGTACCTTCCGTTCTTCTCTTTTGATCCATATTTATTTATTTATCTCGTCTTTTATTCTTCTTTTCTATTTCTTCTGAGTAATTTTTCCTTCCAATTTTCTTCTTTTCTTCCTTGCTTTCATTCATCTCTTTCTCTCCATGCCTTTCTGTTTCACTATTTATTCTCTTGTTCTTTCTTTCTTTCCTTCACCTATATTTATTTCTTCCTCCTTTATTTTTTTCTTCATATTCTCATTCTTTCTTTTTTTATCCTTTGTGTCTGTCTGTCTGTCTTTCCGTCCTTGTTTATGTTTCTCACTTTACGTTTTGTGAGGCGTGACGCGTTGTTTACTTGTTCTGTGTGTGTGTGTGTGTGTGTGTGTGTGTGTGTGCGCGTTAAGCTTCCCTCTCTCCGCTTTATTTACGGTTGTCTTGTTCTTGGATTTTAAGTCGCGTTCAGGGAAGAAAGCAAGGGAAAGTTTCTCTCTCTCTCTCTCTCTCTCTCTCTCTCTCTCTCTCTCTCTCTCTCTCTCTCTCTCTTGTTGTTATTCACGAAAATTACAACTCTCTTCTATTCATCTTCTCTTCGTCCGCATACCAGTCTCCTCCTCCTCCTCCTCCTCCTCCTCCTCCTCCAACTCCTCCTCCTCCTGTATCAAGCACTCAACACCCTTACCAATATAAACACCCGAGAGAGAGAGAGAGAGAGAGAGAGAGAGAGAGAGAGAGAGAGAGAGATAGATAGATAGATAGATAGATAGATAGATAGATCGATAGATAGATGGATGGATAGATAGATAGATAGGTAGGTAGGTAGGTAGGTAGGTAGAGAGAGAGAGAGAGAGAGAGAGAGAGAGAGAGAGAGAGAGAGCAGCTGTGAGCGCCTATTTCAACACACGGAGACAGTTTGGTGTTCTTAACGACACTTGACACGAGATGAGTCAAGGCTGCGTGTGTGTGTGTGTGTGTGTGTGTGTGTGTGTGGCGAAGGCTTGTGTTGCTTATGTGTTGTTGTTCTTGTATTGCAGAGTGATGATGACGATGATGATGATGATGATGATGATGATGATGATAAGTCCGTCTAGAAATAAGGTAAGTTGTTATTTATTGTTTTATTGTTTTTTTACTACTACTACTATTATTATTATTATTATTATTATTATTATTATTATTATTATTATTATTATTATTATTATTATTATTATTATTATTATTATTATTATTTATTTATTTATTTATTTTTTTTTTTACACACACACACACACACACACACACACACACACACACACACACACACACACACACACACATATAAAACTTGACTAAGCTTTTAACATGGTAAATAATCCCAAACACTCCTCCTCCTCCTCCTCCTCCTCCTCCTCCTCCTCCTCTACTCCTCCTCCTCTACTCCTTAGCTTGTGCAACCTTCCCTCCCTCCCTCCCTTTCTATTTTATTAGTTTTATTTACGTTTCTTCTTCTTCTCTATCCTCCTCTTCCTCTTCCTTTTTTCCTGTTTATGTCCTTGTTATTATTATTCCATTATTTTTTTTCTTACCTCACAAATATCTTCCTCCTCCTTTCCCTTCTTCCTTCGTCTCATTATTTTCTCTTTTTTCCTCCTTTCCTCCATTTCCTTCAATCTTCCTTATTCCCTCCTTCCTCGTATCTCACATTCCCTCTCTTTCCCCTCCTTCGTCCATCGCGTGTCAGTCGTCTCTCTCCCCTCTCACTCCCCTCTCCGCCTCTTACTTTCCTCCCTCCCTCCCTCCCTCTCTCCCTCCACCAGCATTTAATATCCTCCCTTATTATGTATTTCGGTTTTAACACGTAAGAAAACCACTTGTAGCCCCTTCCCCCACTCCTCCCTTCCCTTCCTCTCCTCTCTCCCTCTCTCCTTCCAGCCTTCCTCTCCTCCCTACTTTATCCCTTCTTGCCTTATTCTTTCTCCCTTCTCCCTTCCTTCCTACACTCTTTTCCTCTTTCCTTATCCTCTCCCTACTCTATCCCTTCCTCGTCGCTCTCCCACCCTTCCCTCTCCTTCCTTTCTTCCCTTCTTCCATCTCTCTCTTTTCTTCTCCTTTCCTTCCTCGTTGTCTTCCGTCTTCAGTCCTGCCCTCCTCCCTTCCCTCTCACCCTCCTCCTCTCTTCCTTTCCCTCCTTTCTCCCTCCCTTCCTTCTCTCCCTCACTCTTCCTTTCATTACGTTTTCTTTCCTTTTGTCTCCCTTCTTTCCTCTTCCTTGCTTGCCCTCCGCGTTGTCTAACCTTTCCCAGCCCTACCTTTCTCTCCCTCCTCCCTCCCTTTCTTTCTCCCTCCTCCCTCCCTTCCTTTCTCTCCCTCCTCCCTCCCTTCCTCCCTCGAAATCTCTAGCCAACCCCACACTATTTTTGTCAGCCGGAGAGAATTTCACACTTAATGGAATTGAAAGCGAGTGAACGGCGAGAGAGAGAGAGAGAGAGAGAGAGAGAGAGAGAGAGAGAGAGACGAAAAAAAAGAGGTGGCGCGCTCCTTTTCAAGCGAGAACGAGAGATGAAAGAGAGATACGGGGGCGAGAGAGAGAGAGAGAGAGAGAGAGAGAGAGAGAGAGAGAGAGAGAGAGAGAGAGAGAGAGAGAGAGAGAGAGAGAGAGAGAGAGAGAGAGAGACACACACACACACACACACACACACACACACACACACACACACACACACACACACACACACACACACACACACACACACACACACACACGCCGATGATAAAGAACATCACAGCGAATGGAAGATCTACGGCAGGATTATCCGTATATTCTTCTCTTCTTCTTACGATCTTTATTGAATTATGTGAAGGCGGCGCTGTTGGGTGATCTATGGCGCAGCGCTGAGCCTGACGACACCAGCGGCCATTAATAAAGCTCGGGAGATAGATAGATAGCGATAGAGACGGATAGCGCGATAGATCATGAGAGATAGCTTGGATAAGGAGTCAGGTCGGTAGGAGTCAGCAGGTATGAAGCAGGTCCTGTATTAGACGTATCGGCACTCACTTCTCCCTTATGAAAAGCCTCTCGGAGAAGTTGTTGAGGTTTTTCATGGACTGTTTTGTGATCCTAGAGACAGTTTTACCCGACCTCTGAACTCTGAACTATAAAATCACCCTTGAAAACCTGATATATCTTCTCAGTGGCCTTGGAAAATAGCCGTAATGGAGGCCAGATACGTTTAATAATATCGGTCCAGGTGAGGTAAGATTTAAGCCTTATCTGCCTGTCCGTCCTAATGAGGTATTATCATATGTCCGCCAAGGTCTCTGTATCATTCATTAGTAACTGTTCTCTTAGGCCTAGCGGATACCTGGGCTACCCGTGGGGAGTCTTTGGTTACCTGGAGAAGGGGTGAATGGTAGGCAAGGAGAGGTTGGTAGGTAGGTAAGGAGGAGAGGAGGGAGGGACAGGTGTATGTGTGTGTGTGTGTGTGTGTGTGTGTGTGTGTGTGTGTGTGTGTGTGTGTGTGGTGAATTTTGCTTCTTTCTTTATTTTTTTTCTTTCTTTCGCTCGTTCTTTCGTTTTTTCCCTTTCTCTTATTTTCTGTCTATTTACATTGTGATTCCTTTTATATTCATATTTTCTTTATTCTTGTTTTTTTTCTTCTTGTTTTCCTTCTTGATCTTGTTCTTTTTCTTTTTCCTCTTTTTGTTCTTGTTCTGGTTGTGTTTTTGTCCTTGTTCTTCTTGTTCTTTTTCTTCCTCGTCTTCTTTTTCTTTTTCGTTTTCTTTTTTTCTTCTGCCTCCTCCTCCTCCTGAGCGCCATAACTTCCTTTCCTCATGTAATCAGAGACTATTCCTGAAATTTTAATCATAGCAAAGTCACTGGCCCTCCCTCCCTCTCTTCCTCCCTCTCCCACCCTCTCCCTCTCTGTCTCCCTCCCTCCTCATACTCCGAAATAGTGACTGTTTATTATCGCTAAACTATTGCTTGCCCTCCCTCCCTTACCCTCCCTTTCCTCCACCTTCTCTCTCTTCTCCCTTCCCTCCCTCCATGCATGTGCCAGATTATATATAAATCCCGTAATAACATCACACACGGGAACAAAAGAGACACGCGAATTCCACATTGGGAGTCTCTGTATGGCGTGGAGGGTTTCTGATCCTTTCTAGGTGGGGTTGGATCCTCTATAGGTTGGGTTGGATCCTCTGTAGATGGGGTTTCCGGACAGACGAGACTCCATTATGTGGGATTATCCGACTCGTGTTATCGCAAGTTTGGGTGTCTGATGAACGAGGGAGAGAGAGAGAGAGAGAGAGAGAGAGAGAGAGAGAGAGAGAGAGAGAGAGAGAGAGAGAGAGAGAGAGAGAGAGAAGAGAAGAGAAGAGAAGAGAAGAGAAGAGGAGGGGAGGGAAGGGTAGGGAAACAAAGGGAAGGAACGGGAAGGGAAAGGAAGAAGGGAAAGGAAGAAGGGAAGGGACGGGAAAAAAAGAGAAAGGAAGGGACGGGAAAAGAAGAGAAGGGAAGGGAAGGGAAGGGAAGAGAAGAGAGGAGAAGAGAGGAGAAGAGAGAGAGAGAGAGAGAGAGAGAGAGAGAGAGAGAGAGAGAGAGAGAGAGAGAGAGAGAGAGAGAGAGAGAGAGAGAGAGAACCAACTGAGGCTGTTAGCTTGATGATGGGAACACCTTTGATGCCTGTCGTCTTACGTACACACACACACACACACACACACACACACACACACTTGCAATTATCCAGGTGCAATTCGCCATAACTCCGTCAAACAGGTCAAGTCAAATCCCTTACCTGTTTGTTGACCTTTGACCTGCGAGGAAGCGTCTTGGAGGAGGAGAAGGAGGAGGTCAGCGTGAAATGTGTCAGATGCTGGAGGAGAGGAGAGAAGGAGAGTAGGAGGGGAGAATTAGTGAAGAGAAAGAAAGATAATGAAAGGAAGGAGGAGATGAGAAGGTGGGAAGGAGGGAGAGAGGGAAAGATGTAGCAGGGAATGAGAGAAAGGAAGGAAGGAAGGAAGGAAAGAAAAAAAAAGAATGAATGAAAGAAAGAAGAAAGGAAGGAGGGAGGGGCATAAGGGGAGAGGAAAGAAGGGAAAGATGACCAAGATATACAGTGTAATATTATATCTGATGCTTGAAGGGAGAAAGAGAAGTAGGTAGAAAATGGAATGAAGAAAGGAAGGAATAGATAGATAGATAGAGAGACATTCAGACAGACAACCAGATAAACAAACAAAGAGACAGGCAGATAGCGCGTCCATTGTGGCCACTTCCATGTAAATTATGCAAATGATGTAGTTAATAATGATGATTACAAAAATATTGGTCGGTAAGCCAGTTAGCGAGGCACACAAAAAACATTCATCGGCCAGTAATACCTTTTTTTTAGAGAGAGAGAGAGAGAGAGAGAGAGAGAGAGAGAGAGAGAGAGAGAGAGAGAGAGAGAGAGAGAGAGAGAGAGAGAGAGAGAGAGAACAAGGCTATACACAATGTTACCATCTCGATCCTGGTACTGTTTCTGACATCGGGTGACAGACAGAGAGAGTGAGAGAGAGAGAGAGAGAGAGAACAAGTCTATACACAATGTTACCATCTCGATCCTGGTACTGTTTCTGACATCGGGTGACAGAGAGAGAGAGAGAGAGAGAGAGAGAGAGAGAGAGAGAGAGTAACAAAACAAGACTATACACAATGTTACCATCTCGATCCTGGTACGGTTTCTGGCACTGCTTGAAAATCCTTACCCATGGACCGTCCCGCGCGCCAGATGGTCCGCGATATTGCTGGTCCCACGCCGCGGCTCCGGGGACATAACGCGACGTCCCGAATATCAGACTGGACATCACGCCGCGGGTTGTCTTGGTACTTGAGTGTGGACGTGTGTTGGGGGGGAGGGGAGGGGAGGGAGGTGAAATAGAATGTGTGTATGTGTTGGTAGTCTCAATGGTGGGTGCACTGGTGGTTGGTGCGGTGTGGTTTGGTACGCTCACTTCCCTGCCCATTCACTCAGTCTTCGAATAAATATTGTGTCGGGGCTGTTGCATAGTACCGTGGAATGTTCAATATGTTGCTTTGCTTTCATATTCAATCACTCAAACTCATTCATTCACTCACCCACTCATTCACTACTCAGTCACTCAGTCTTTGCATAATTTAGACGATGGTAGTGTTGTATATTGAAAAATGCTTTACTTGTTGGCTAGCTTTTATATTCATTCATCTAAACTCTCTCACTCACTCATTTACTCATTCATTCACTCAGTTACTCAGTCTTTACATTATTAAGGCGTTTATTACTGTTGTATATTAAGGGATGTTATACTTGTGTTGGATTGCTTGCATACTCACTCACTCACTCACTCACTCACTCACCTTCCTACTCTGTGAAAATAAGGCAATCGTTACTGTTCATCGGTAGGAGCATAGGAAAGATTTAAATCAATTCCACTCACTCACTCACTCAAGCACTCACTCACTCACGCACTCACTCACTCACTCACTCACTCACGCACGCACTCACTCACTCACTCACTCACTCACGCACTCACTCACGCACGCACTCACTCACGCACTCACTCGGCGCGGAGTCATTGTTGTATAGTGTTATCTCCTTGACGTACACACGAACACACGCACACTGACTGACTGACTGCGTGATTGACGGACTTGTGGGATTATGACACTCAATCCCCCGATAACACACACACACACACACACACACACACACACACACACACACACACACAGAGGCAGGAAGAGTGATCAGTGTGTGTGTGTGTGTGTGTGTGTGTGTGTGTGTGTGTGTGTGTGTGTGTGTGTGTGTCAATACGTACATGTAAACACTAAAGTTAAATGCATGTTTAATTAATTTTATCTCGCTGCCACTTATACCGCAGTGATGGACCATTAATTTTGCGAAACTTACTCTAATTACGATGCCTACCCCCCCCCCCTCTCTCTCTCTCTCTCTCTCTCTCTCTCTCTCTCTCTCTAATTTTACATTTTTTACTTCGTTCTTTGTTCTGTTATTTTTCTTTCCCATTATTTTCTCTTATATTTTGTCTTTACTTCTTTTTTTATGTTTGTTATTTTTTCCTTCTTTTCTTTTCATAATGTATATAATGTAATGTTTATTCGCCTCTATTCTCTCTTTTCTGTCTGTCTGTCTGTCTTTCTGTCTGTGTATGTATGTATGTATGTATGTACCCCTCTCTCTCTCTCTCTCTCTCTCTCTCTCAGATCGACCCGCCCGCCGCCGCCATGACGCAGAAAATCTAACGCGGGATATAGGAAAAATACGTTTGGAGTAAAAGCATTTTTCCGATGTTTATGAACGAGCTGATTCACGGCCAGTCGATGTCTCTCTCTCTCTCTCTCTCTCTCTCTCTCTCTCTCTCTCTCTCTCTCTCTCTCTCTCTCTCCCCGCCCCCATTTGTTTGTGCATTTCTGGTTGTTTTGAGAGTACACACACACACACACACACACACACACACACACACACACACACACACACACACACACACACAGAAAGAGTGGTGAGTATGTGTTTGCATGTGTGTGTATGTGTGTGTGTGTGTGTGTGTACTTGCGTTATGACAGAGAAATTGATGTTCGTTATTTTGAGCGGAGGAAAAAAAAATATGCTAATGACGAAAACGGGTAAGCATCAAGGAATTTACGGCTTAGAGAGAGAGAGAGAGAGAGAGAGAGAGAGAGAGAGAGAGAGAGAGAGAGAGAGAGAGAGAGAGAGAGAGAGAGAGAGAGAGAGAGAGAGAATATTTACGAGTGGGGGAAAATAGATTAACTCAAAAGTATACGGAAGAGAATTTATGATCCGCGCCGTTTCCTTATTTAACTTAAGAATGAAATATTGCGATTTATTCTTAACGTCGCTATTACGGGCTTAATGTTATTACTACTACTACTACTACTACTACTACTACTACCACTACTACTACTACTACTACTACTACTACTACTACTACTACTACTACTACTACTGCTACAACTACCACGATCACCACCACCATCACCTACACCACTACCACTTACTACTACTACTACTACTACTACTACTACTACTACTACTACTACTAACTACTACTACCACCGCCACCATCGACGTGTTGACTCGCCCCGGAACGCCCGTGAATTATTGTTATTGGCCCGGGAAGCAGCGTGTTATTATTTTTTTCTTTGTTCCTCGTGGCAGCGGGGCGGAGGAAGGAGGAGGAGGAGGAGGAGGAGGAGGAGGAGGAGGAGGAGGAGGAGGAGGAGAAAGTAACGGGGGCTGTCAAGTAATGCTTTCTTCCTCCTTCCTTCCTTTCTTCCCTTTTTTCTTGCTTTTTTTTGCTTTCTGCCACTTTTCTTTTTTGCTCCATTTTTCTTGTTCTTGTTTTTTTTAGGGCTATTCATTCATTTATTATTTTTTCTTTCTTCCTTTTTTCCGCTCTGTTTTGGTTGGAAAGTTGAATGAGAAGGGATGGGAAGGGAGAAGGAGGTAGGAGAAATAGAGGAAGGAGGAGGAGAGAAAGAAGAAAATAGGGAGACTAGAAGTAAAACGAAGGGAGACAGAGAGGGGGAAAGAAAGGGAGTCTAAAAGAGTGAAATAAAGGAGGAAGGGAGGAAGGAAGAAAGGAACAAAGAAACGAAATAGGAGACATTTTAAACACATATTTATGGCCGTAATTACATGTGGAGAAGGAGCTAGGGAGAAAAAGAGGGAGATTGTAGAAGGAGGAAAAGGAAGAGGAAAAGGAGGAAAAGTAGAACAAGGTGAAGAGCTAGTGAAGGAAGAAGAGGAGGAAGAAAGAGGAGTCGTAGAGAGAGAAAGAGACAGAGACAACCAGAGAGAGAGAGAGAGAGAGAGAGAGAGAGAGAGAGAGAGAGAGAGAGAGAGAGAGAGAGAGAGAGAGAGAGGTATAACTGGCCTCACTCACGTCACGTCAACCTTTGCTTATTTCAATTAAAGTCATGCGATCCGGGAGTAAGGTGTTGCGATTTACCTGTGTGCTTGATGGCCCTGGTACACCTGACGCTCTGTGATGGGTGCCTGAAGGGGGCGGGGGGGAGAAGTGGGGGGAGGGTGAGAGGACATAAGTTGGAGCTGTGAGAGAAGAGAAGGGAAGGGGGGAGGGAGGTGAGGTTGGGGTTTGCAAGGTATTGGAAGAGAAAGGAATGAAGGAGAGGAAGGGAAGAAAAGAAAAAGAGTTAAAAGTAGGAAAAATAGAAAGAAAAATGAAAAGGAAAGAGGAAGGAAAGAGGATATGAAGGGAAGGGTTGATGGGAAAGAGTAGAGGAAAGAAATGGAAGGAATGGGGGAAGGGAAGGGAAGGAAAGGAAAGGAAAGGAAAAGAAAGGGAAAGGATGGGAAGGGAGGGGAAGGGAGTGGAAATAAAGTGAAGGGGAGGGAAGAGAAGGAAAAAAATAGATGAAGAGAGGGGAAAAGAGAGAAAAGAAGAGAGAATGAGAGAAAAAAGAGAGGGAAAAGAGAGGAAGAGAGAGGGGAAAAGAGAGAAAGGATGGGAAAACAGAGAGAGAGAGAGAGAGAGAGAGAGAGAGAGAGAGAGAGAGAGAGAGAGAGAGAGAGAGAGAGAGAGAGAGAGAGAGTAGTAGTAGTAGTAGTAGTAGTAGTGACATCAGGATCAAATTGAAACGTTGTGCCGGCAGAGTTCGGTATAATTCCACGATAAAGGATTTAATTCCCCTTCCAACGCCATTAAAAGCCACAGGTTAGTGCTTCATTAAACCGCCTCTTAATTATGGCGCTCTACCTCTCCCTCCTCCTCCCCTCTCCCCTCATCCCCCTCTCCCTCTTCACCGTTCTTTCTCCCCCTTTCCTCCCCTCCTCCTCCTCCTCCTTCGTTCAATACTTCTTTTATTATTTTTACCCTTTTCTTTTTTTCCCCTTCACCCTCACTCCCCTTTTCCCTCTTTCTCCCTTCTTCCTCCTCTCCCTTTTCCTCCTTCTTTCTCCTACTCTCCTCCTTCTCCTCCTCCTCCTCCTATCCCATTCAGTCCTGCCTTTTTCTTATCAATTTTACTCTTCCCTTTCTCTCCCCTATCCCATTTACCTTTCTTTACCTCCCTCATCTCCTCCCGTAGTCACCCTTCTTTACCCCCTTCCCTCATCGCCTCCTCCTCCTCCTCCTCTTCTAAATTCTCCTCTTTTTCTTTCTTCTTGTTCTTTTTTCATTTCTTCTTCCATATCTACCATTTTTCTCCACTTCTTTGTCCAATTCCAACTTTTCTTTCTAATTCCTTTATTTTTTTTTTTTACTTTTATCTCTTGTTTCATGTCCACACACCGCTCCTCTTTCTGCTCGTTCGGTATTTCTTTCTTCCTTATCCACCTCCTCCCCCTCCTCTTCTTCATCCGCCTAGTACTCATCCACCTCCTCTTCCCTATTGCTATTCTTTTTCTTCATATCCTTACACCTCATTCCTCTTCAACCCCACTTTTTATTTTTGTTCTTCCTCCTCCACCCACTTCCTCCTCCTCCTCCTCCTCTTCCTCGTCCTTTACCTCGTTCTCACTTTTTTTTTTTTACTCTTCCTTTCCCCTTCTTCCATCCCCCACCTTATCATTCTTCTTCAATTCCTTTTTTTTTCGCTACTCCACCTTCTCTTCCTTTTCCTCCTCCTCCACCCACCCTCAATCCTATACCTTCTCCTCCTCCATTTCCTTCCCCTTCTTCCTATCCTTCCACTTCATTTTTCTTCTTCAATCCCACTTTTTCTTCTTGTCCCTCCTCCTCTTCCTTCTCCATCTCCTCCTTCCTTCTCGTTCTCTCCCTTCCTCCTCCTCCTTTCCTCTTCTTCCATCTACTAACCTCTCCCACCTCATCATTCTTCTTCAACTTTTTTTTCTTCCGCTGCACCACCTCCCCCAACTCCATCTCCTCCTCCTTCTTCTCCTCCTCCTCCTCACCCTTCCTGCACCATAGCACAGGGCGGGTAATGGCGCAAGTTGGGGGTCTCTGTCTTAATGGCGTGTTGGATGCGATAACTTATCTTCCCCGACGCCACAAACTCGCGCTGTAAATTGGACAGTTTATCCTCGAGGCAGAGATACACGCATTAGGGAGACATTAGAAGTACATATATACCTTTGTGGTGGGTGGCTGGTGGTGGTGGTGGTGGTGGTATGCTAAGTGGGTTGGGTTAAAAGATTCTCCACCACTAAGAGCCTTGCATGTACTCTTCTCTTCTCTTCTTCTTTAGTTTGTTTTTTCTTTTTTGTTTCTTTTTTTGAGGGGGAGTTTTGTGGTGTGGCGTTCATTGTGGTGTTTGTGATATGCTTGTGGAGAAGTGTCACGATAGCGAGTTAAATGGAGGAGGAGGAGGAGGAGGAGCAGGAGGAGGAGGAGGAGGATGATTTAGTGCTGGAACATGAGAAGAATTATAAGCAAGGGAGAAATGAAGCAGGATTAGTTGTAGTTGAAGTAGTAGTAGTAGTAGTAGTAGTAGTAGTAGTAGTAGTAGTAGTAGTGGTAGTAGTAGTAGTAGTAGTAGCAGTGACTAGGAAAAAAGGGAGATTGAAGCAGAATTAGATGAAGAAAAATATAAATGAGAATGAAAAAAATGGAAAAGAAGAAACAGGAGAACAAAAATTAGAAGGAGGAGGAGGAACAGGAAGAGGAGGAGGATAAAACGAAAAGAAAGACTAATTTTAAACTTCAAATAATTACGATAATGAAGACGACGATGATAACAACAAGGCACACACACACACACACACACACACACACACACACACACACACACACACACACACACACACACACACACACACACACAAGCAAGCAACCTTCAGCCTCTCAGACATGTTTTCTTCCCGTTCCAAACCCATTCCCAGTGTGTATAGTGTCAACATTCCCAGCATTCCTGCACTCGGGAGGCGGGGGGAACGGGGGGGGGGGGGCGAGGGGGAGAGTTGGGGGAGAGTCCTGGCGCGGGAATTACCTCTCATTACCTCTCGTAACACCTGACTCATTACCATTCCCGCCCTAATCGCCTCTGATAATGACCCCAAATTTCCATCTCGTGATAATAAGTATACTAACGGGATTTGGTTTGCCGTGAGGAAGAGAAAGAAATAATGAGTAATGCGGAAATCAAAGCTCAGAGGCAACGAATGATTATAATGATGATGATGATGATGATGATGATAATGATAATGATATTGATGATGATGATGATGATGAGGAGGATACTACTACTACTACTACTACTACTACTACTACTACTACTACTACTACTACTACTATTACTACCACCATTAACACCTGTACATTTCTAGAGCACAGGTGTAGAGGGCAGGTGTGGCAGGTTCAGGAAGGGGGAAAGGGGGAAGGGCAGAGAGGGGAAGGAGGAAGAGGGAGAAGGTGGAAAGGGGGGCTCAGGAATGGGGAAGGGGGCAGGAGGATGGGGCAGGGGGGTGGAAGGGGCGGCATACCTGTCACGCAAGGGGCTGAGAATCTTATCGTATTTCAGATTAATTTAGTTCCTCCTGAAACGTATTATTTTTCTTGTAGGAGGAGGAGGAGGAGGAGGAGGAGGAGGAGGAAAAAGAGGAAAGAGGATAGATTTTCAGAGGAAGAAGGGAAAGTATTCTTGTTTTTCTTCTCCTCCTCCTCCTCCTCCTCCTCCTCACTTAAGGAGTTCCGTCAGTCTTCTCAAGTGTCAATGCGGTAATGAGGGAAAAGGAGGAGGAGGAGGAGGAGGAGGAGGAGGAGGAGGAGGAAGAAAAAGACGTAGTTACTGGAAGAAGGAAAAAGAGGAAGGAAAAGATGTCAAAAGAATAGTAGAGAGAGAGAGAGAGAGAGAGAGAGAGAGAGAGAGAGAGAGAGAGAGAGAGAGAGAGAGAGAGAGAGAGAGAGAGAGAGAGAGAGAGAGAGAGAGAGAGAGAGAGAGAGAGAGAGAGAGTCGTTTCAGAAAGAGGCATAAACATTGGAAAGAGATGAGCGAAGGAAAGCGAAAGGGACCGTAAAAGGAATAGGAAAGGATAGGAAAGGACTTACAAAGGAAAAATAAATTAGAAAGAGAGACAGAAGAAAGAAACGAAGAGACGGAGGAAGAGGGAGGGAAGGGAGGAAGAGAGGGAGGAAGACTATTGAGTGAAAAAGGAGGAGAAAGAGGAGGAGGAGGAGGAGGAAGATGGAAGGAAGGAACATAGCAGGAGGAGGAGCAGGGAGTAAGAGAAAGAGAAGGAAGAAAAGGTAGATAATAAAAGAGAAAATGGAGAAAGTGAGAATAGGGAGAATGAGGAGGTTGGAATAAGGGAAATAGGAAGAAAAAAAAAAGGAACGAGAATTAGGGGGATGAAGAAGAGATAGAAAAGGAGGAAAAGAGAAGTGAAGAAAATTAAGTGAGGGAAAAAGAAAGGGAAAGAAAAGAAAGAGAGGGAGAAAGAAAATAATGAAAACGAATGGAAAGGAGGATGAGGAGAAGGAGGAGGAAAATAAAAGGAGGAGAAGGAGGAGGAAGAAGAGGAAGAAAAAGCGGAGGAAAAAAGGGCCGTGGTCGAGGCATCAGCGGTGACTTAATCTTTGTTTGTCATCTCGGAGTGAGTGACGTTGACCCTGGGAGAGAGAGAGAGAGAGAGAGAGAGAGAGAGAGAGAGAGAGAGAGAGAGAGAGAGAGAGAGAGAGAGAGAGAGAGAGAGAGAGAGAGAGAGAGAGAGAGAGAGAGAGATGGTTATAGAAAGTAAGTATATGTGAATAATTGAAAAAAAGAGGAAAAAAAAGATAGAGAAAAACGATAATATAGGAAAACAAAACGACGGAGATGGAAATGAGCAGAGAGAGAGAGAGAGAGAGAGAGAGAGAGAGAGAGAGAGAGAGAGAGAGAGAGAATATTAGCCTCGTTACAAGGGCGTTCCGATGTATGCCGGAGGAGATTGTCATGAAGCGACGGGAGGTTCTGGTACTAATGGCGCCCACTCTGCTCCTCCTCCTCCTCCTCCTCCTTCTCTCCGTTCCTCCTCCTTCCTTCCCTCCTTCCTTCCCTCCTTACTTCCTCCTTCCATCCTTACTTTCTTTCGTCTTTGGTGTCTCGCTTCATGACTTCATTTCCTAGTTCGTTTTCCCCTTCAGTATTTCCTACATTCGATTTTCCTTTCATTCCTTCTGTTTTCCCTTATTCCCCTTCCTTGTTTCCTTCCTTCCGTTATTTGCGTCTTTCTTCAGTAGTTCCTTCGTTTGTTTTTCCTTCATTCCTTCTGTTCACCCCTATTTCTCTTCTTGTCTTAACTTCCTTTCTTCCTACCCTCTATCCTTCCTTCCTTCCTTCCTTCATTCATTCATTCATTTTATCATGCATTCCATCCCTCCTCTTTTCCATAGTTTCTTTTCCCTTTCATTCCATTCATTCCATAATTCCATTCTCCCTTACTCCCTCTCCTCCTTCCTTCCCTCCTTTCTTCCTACCTTCTTTCCTTTAACGGCTACAAAAAAAGGAAGACGAAGTAGAGGAGGAACAAGAGTGAGTGAGGGTGACTGAGTGAAGACTGAAGGAGGAAGAAGTAGGAGTAGGAGGAGCAAGGAGGAGGAGGAGGAGATGTGAGGGAGGTAAAGGAGGGCTCAGGATGCTCCTTTAATTTGCATAAGGACTTCAAGGATCCTTTAACCTCCACAGGACTCCCGCAGCCCATCCTTACGCCGCCCTTTGGAGCCGAGAACACAGACACAGGCGTCGCTCCCTTTGGCACTTGAGGGAACGGCTTGAACGAACGAGAGAGAGAGAGAGAGAGAGAGAGAGAGAGAGAGAGAGAGAGAGAGAGAGAGAGAGAGAGAGCGTTGAAGAGAGGACTTGCGATCTTGTTCCTGTCTTTCTCTGTTCCCTTAAGGCTCATATTCTCTAACTACTACTACTACTACTACTACTACTACTACTACCATAACCACATTTCATAAGACTTCCGTAGAGGTTGCTGTGAGTATTTCCTGGGTAGTAGTAGTAGATAGCGGGTGTGGGTATGGTTCTAGAGTAGAGTCTAGGGATAGTTTGACAAGGCTTCTGCTGCACCATGAACTTGAAAAAACAACATGAGAACCCAGGTTGTATTAGTATTTTCTTGGGTAGTTTGATGAGCCTAGGGATAGTTTGACAAGGCTTCTGCTGCACCATGAACCTGAAAAACTCTCATGAGAACCCGACTAATCTCCTTCGTATCTTTGAAACATAGTGCAGATTAAGGAGCTGTTTCTTAAGTGTACGTGAGGGAGGAGCAGTAAATATGGACGATGCAAGGAGAGAGAAGCAGGAAGGAAGGAAAAGTAAAAAAAAAAATAATAACCTGAGAAGAAAAGCAGATAGGAAAGGGAAGAAAGGAATGGGAGATAGGGAGATAGTAAAAGAGGAAAGTAGGGGCTGGGAGAAAAAGGAGGAGAGGAAAGACTGGGAAAACGTAAGAAAGGAAAGTGCAAGATGGGAGGAACAACTACTACTAATATTATAACTACTACTACGGCGTTTTACAAGGTTAGAATCTCATGGTTTAGGAAGGTTTTTAGAAGGTCAGTGTTCGTGAGTGTTGTTTGGGAGGAAATCCGAGGCCGTGAGAGAGAGAGAGAGAGAGAGAGAGAGAGAGAGAGAGAGAGAGAGAGTCTGTGTGTGTGCGTGTGGCAAGTCCCGTTTGTTTGGGAAGTCTTGAGACGCGTCTGTCGGAAAACTATTTGGCGCATAAACACAAGCGTTGATTTGCAGAGAGAGAGAGAGAGAGAAAGAGACTGAGAAAGGGAGAGAGAGAGAAGGGTGCTGGAGTAGATGAAGGGGGGGGGGGGGGGGGAGGAAGGGAGGAAGCTAATCGTTACCATTACTATTCGTTTTTATTTTTTTATTTTTTATTTTTTACATTCCCGCCTATAGCGCCGGTAGGCTTTCCTCAAGGGCTACATGGTCGGCCCAAGCCCGTCGTGGCGCAGGCAATTTTTTTTCATAGTGGCGCCAGTCCTTGGCTCATGCTGCCCCCCGGAACTCATTCTTGATTCACTGGACGGTTTCTTCTAGAGTCCGGGTTGATGGGTGGTCTTTTGGACAGCATGTGGATAGTCTTAGGCCACTCGGCAGTGACTGAAAAATCTCAGGGGGTAGCGTGGGGAGTCGAACCGACGTTGTCCATGGCGTGGTGAATGTGAGCCCAACACGCTAACCACTCAGCCACCGCCTACCCTACCCGTGTTATCAAAAGTATTACATCTATCATTGTAGTAGTAGTAGTAGTAGTAGTAGTAGTAGTAGTAGTGTTCCTCGGTCCCTCCCCTTTGTCCTGGCAGCCTCGAGAACTAGTGGAGGAGTGTTAGTGTGTGTCGACGCTCGGTTTGTTGATGTGTCGAGTGAGAGACGGACTCGCTCAGCGCCCGGAGGAAAGGCTGATGACGGAGGCGCGGGAGGGAGGGACGGGAAGGATGGGAGGCTCTGTAGGGAGGTAGGGAGGGAAGAGTAAAGAACAGTGATGGGAGACGGATGGAAGGGAGGCAGGGCAGTGGATGAGGCAAGGTGGAGAGAGGAACAAGAAGTAGAGAAGAATAGTGATGAGAGATGAGAAGGTAGGAAAAAAGAGAAGAAAGGAAGGAGAAAAGTAGGGACAGGCTTGGTAGGGAAGAGAAGAAAGGGAGGAAGGAAAAGAGGAGAATGGTGATGGGAAAAGAGAAGCGAATGAAATGGTAGGAAAGGAAAGATAGGAAAGGGAGGGAGGGAGAGAATAAAAGAGGAAGATAAAGGCTAAGAGAGAAGTGAAGAGAGGAGAGAAAAGGAGGAAAAAAGAAAGAAAAGGCAGAGGTAGAAAGAACTTCTACTATTACCACTCCCAACACTACTACTACTACTACTACTACTACTACCACTACCACCATCACCACCACCACCACCACTACCTGCATATCCGAGGGCCGCATCATAATAAATTCTCGATCCATTACTGGAGGTTTCGGCGGCAACGTAATATCTCCGAAGGTTATTCCCTGCCCTGCACCGTTGCCCTGATTGGAGAGTTCGCTTCGGCCATTCCACATTGAGGGGGAGAACTCGGCCCCCCCATCCTCTCTTCCCCTTCCCCCTTCCCCCTTCTGGTCGGCAGGGGAAGGGTCAACGGAAGGGAAGGGAGGGGAAGGGGAGGTTCTGTTGGTTATTTCGGCGCCACTGTCGGTTTCGGCGGACCGGATAACCGAGCCAGATGGAGAATTCGTCATTTCCAGAGAGAGAGAGAGAGAGAGAGAGAGAGAGAGAGAGAGAGAGAGAGAGAGAGAGAGATGGGAAATTCACGCATATATTTCTGGAAAGCGATTGATTCGAGCAGCGCGACAGGCCGACATGTTACACCGCCGAATGCTCTCATATTCATAGCCGGCTCTCACAAGGGACAGAACGAGGAGGAGGAGGAGGAGGAGGAAAACGGCAGCAGGAATGAGGAAAACCGGAAGATATATAAAAAAAACGAAAACGGAAGAGAGAGAGAGAGAGAGAGAGAGAGAGAGAGAGAGAGAGAGAGAGAGAGAGAGAGAGAGAGAGAGAGAGAGAGAGAGAGAGAGAGAGAGAGAATAGGGAAGAGAAAAGGAGAGAGAGAGAGAGAGGGAGAGGGAGAAAGGGGAGCGAGGGAGTACGGCACCTAATCATTAATGCAATAACTACTTCGCCTTACACAGAACTCGGGTGTAGCAAAGGTGACATTATCCCTTAAAGACCGCTAGTAAATTCAATCCGAGTCGTGTCGCGGGGTGCTTACCTGGGCGCGGCAGGTGTGATGTCCCCGCGCCACGTCACCTGTTACCTGGAAGACCCCACACACCCACAGCTGAGCCAGGTGTGTGACGAAGAAGGAGAGAGAGGTGGGTGTGAGAAAGGGTGACGTTAGAGTAGGTGTGGAGAGGATAGGGGTGAGTCAGGAGGATAGATAGGTTTGAGAGGTGATAGGAGGGTAGGTGAGTAAAGGTGTGTTCTGTAGGTGTGTGTAGGAGGAGGAAAGATAAGAGGGGTGAAAGACAGAGTGGAAGGTGTGTTGAAAGGTGTGAGCTAGGTGTGTATAGGAGAAGAAGAGGTGAGTTTGAGATAGGGTGATAGGAAGGTAGATGGGTAGAGAAAAGGTGTTTGTCAGGTGTGTGTATGAGAAGAGGTGTGTGTGAGAGGTGAAAGAAGGTAGATGTGTAGAGGAAAGGTGTGAGATAGTGATGGGAAAACAGGGTGACGTAGGGGTTAAATGTATTCGTTTAGGTTAGGTTGGGTCAGGTCAGGTTAGGTTAGGTTAGATCATGTTAGGTTAGGTTAGGTTAGGTTAGGTTAGGGAAGGTTAGGTTAGGTTAGGTTAGGGAAGGTTAGGTTAGGTTAGGTTAGGTTAGGTTAGGGAAGGTTAGGTTAGGTTAGGTTAGGTTGGGTCAGGTCAGGTTAGGTTAGGTTAGATCATGTTAGGTTAGGTTAGGTTAGGTTAGGTTAGGTTAGGTTAGGGAAGGTTAGGTTAGGTTAGGTTAGGGAAGGTTAGGTTAGGTTAGGTTAGGTTAGGTTAGGTTAGGTTAGGTTAGGTTAGGGAAGGTTAGATCATGTTAGGTTAGGTTAGGTTAGGTTAGGTTAGGTTAGGTTAGGTTAGGTTATGTTTGGTTATGTTATATTATGTTATGTTATGGAAAGAAGGACAGATAAGTGTAATAGGCTTTGCTAAAGATATTAAATTACATCCTTTTTTAATAACTTAGTGATGGTACCTTGCCTCTAGTTACCTGTATATACCTGTCTACCTATATCAACCTTTCTATATGTTGACATCTACCTAACTACCTCTTTATTTAACTCTATTCTAATCCATCCGTCTACAAACCTGTCTATCTGTCTGTCTTCCTGTCTCCCTACGTGTCTGTCTGTTTAACCCTCCGTCGATCATATCTTTGTGTCTGTTTGTCTATGTCTTTCCGGGAATATACTAATACTTCCCAGAGATCTTTCCTTGGGCCGGATGGGAATTGTAATATGTATAGTGTGTGTGTGTGTGTGTGTGTGTGTGTGTGTGTGTGTGTGTGTGTGTGTGTGTGTGTGTGTGTGTGTGTCGTCTATTACTCGAAATGATGATTATAGGTCTCTTAAAATTGATCGTATGGTTTATTTGCGTGTGTGTGTGTGTGTGTGTGTGTGTGTGTGTGTGTGTGTGTGTGTGTGTGTGTGTCTGTGTGTGTGTGTTTAATGTTTACATGTTTGTGTTGAGTATTTATTTACTTATTTACTCGCTCGTGTGATGGAGAGAGAGAGAGAGAGAGAGAGAGAGAGAGAGAGATGTATATATGATTTTTTTCTCAACCTTTCATTTTCATTTATTTTTCCCACATTTCTTGCATCTTTCCCTTCCTCTTCTTTATTCACTTTCTTTTTCTATATCTCTCTCTCTCTCTCTCTCTCTCTCTCTCTCTCCTCCTCTTTGGTTCAATTTCCTCATAACTCCTTCAATTCCAGCCTCCATGTGTCGCTCCCTTTCTGCACTTCTTTATTTTTATTCTTCTCTTCCTTCCTTCCTTCATCCTGTTACGTTTCCTCAATTTCCTTCCTCCTCTTCATCTCCCTCTCCCCGTGTTGCTTTTCATCCTGGTTCGTCATAGAAAATCCCCTCCTCCTCCTTCTCCTCTCCCCTCCTCCTCCTCGTCGTCGTCGGTGTATAGAATGTGTAACAGGTCCTAGAGGGGGTGGGTGGAGGGGGGTGGAAAGAAGGAGGGCAGGGGGTTGAACAGCCGAAAAATAAGACAGGTGTGCCGTGTAACAGTTGAAAAATGGGCAGGTGTGTTAATTAGTCTGTCAGGTGTGTGGAGGTGGAAAGGTTGAGAGAGGGAGAGAGAGCGGGAGCGAGAGGGAGAGAGGTGAATGAGTGAGCCGGTTAAAAAAAAAAAAGGAGAAAAAATAAGTGTGAAAGGAACTCTATAGCTTTTAATACCCGTTTGAGCGATTCCTTTTTTCATTTCTTTTTTTTTTTCTTGTTTATTTTCCCTTCACGCCACTTAATTTCACTCGGGTCGCCTCTCGCCGGGATTGAGTTTCGGGGGTCGCTTGTCTTTTTACGAGGCCCCGCGCAGCCCCTGACGAGCCCATGGACGGTGAGTCGCTTTTTGAGAGCTGCTGGGACGAGGCGAGGCGTTTAGCTCCCTCTCACCTTCCCTTTTGCTCCCTTTTGATCCCTTTTAACTCCCTCTGCTTGCCCTCTAAAAAGCAAGGGGTGTTGTTTCCTTTATGTTCCCTTTGTGGACCGTATCATGTGCAAGGCGTTTAGTTCCCTCTTTCCTTCCTTTTTGCTTCCTTTTAGTTCCCTTTGAACTCCCTTTGCTTGCCCTCTAAAAAGCAAGGCGTGAAGTTTCCTTTATGTTCCCTTTGCCGACCCTATAATGTGCAAGGCGTTTAGCTCCCTCTTTCCTTCCTTTTAGTTCCCTTTTAACTCCCTTTGCTTGCCCTCTAAAAAGCAAGGCGTATAGTTTCCTTTATGTTCCCTTTGTGGACCCTATAATGTGCAAGGCGTTTAGCTCCCTCTTACCTCTCCTATAGCTCTCTCTCAGGTCCCTTGCAGCACCCTGTCAGCTCCCTCTCCTTACCTCATAAAGTGTTTTTTGTCACGCTGGTAATTTGTTGTATGTCGATGTTGGAAGGCATTTGATTTCCCCCCTTTCTTAGTTAGTGTTTTTTCGTGTTTATTTTTTTTGTTGTTGATTTGTTTGGGGGGGGGAGGGGGTATTGAGGGGCATTGGGCGTCTGGCTGGGGCTCACAGGGGGATCTGACCCGACTCTTGAATAGGGTCTGACCCGACAATGAAGGGGATTTAACCCGACTCTGAGCCACTGACGCTGACCAGGGGCGCGTTAGGTCACCTGAGGCGCCATTCATGACCACAAGTGCGTGTAATCCTCTGCCTGACTTGCATGACGCCTTCCCCCCACCCCCCTATCCTCCCCACTCTCCCATCACCCCTCTCTCTCGCTTTAAATTCCCCTCTCACCTCTCTCTCCCTCTGTCTATCTTTATCTATCTGTCTCTCTGTCTGTTTATCTGTTTTTCTTTTCCTTCTCATACATCCATCTCTCTTTCTTCCATTGTATTTCCTTGTTTTTTTCCTTATTCAATCTCTCTCGTCTTTCTTTCGTTCACCTCTCTCTCTCTCTCTCTCTCTCTCTCTCTCTCTCTCTCATACATACATACATACATACATACATACATACATACATACATACGTGCATAAATTCATTCGTGCGAGGAGGAAGATAAACGTTGACAATCATTCTTGGTAACTATTTGTCTTATTCCTCTTTTTTGCCTTTGTTTTTCTTTCTTTTTTTCTTTTTCGCCTTTTCCAGCGTGTGTGCGTGTGTGTGTTTGTGAGTATTTGAAGTCAACACTCGAAGCTGTCTAGTTTAACACATTCTTTTTTTTTTCCCCTCTCTCTTTCTCTCTCCGTCTATCTATCTTTCTTTATCTATTTGCCTCTCTTCCTCTTTTTCTCTTTCCTTTTTACTCTTTTATCCTGTTTTTCTTTCATGCATTCATTCATTCTTTCTTTCTTTTTATCTTCTTTATCTCCTTCCTTATTTTTACGTGTCCCCTTTCCTTCTTTTTCTTTCTTCCTTTCTTTCTTTCTATCTTTCGTTTTTCTCTTCTCATTTTTTCTTTCTCTGTCATTCACACAGAACGAACGATTGTCCAAGGAATCTCTCTCTTTCTTTCTTTCTTTCTTTCTTTCTTTCATTTTCTCGTTCCCTCTCTTTCTATCTTTTTCTCTCTTTCTATATCTTTCTCTGTCTTCCTTTCTTTTACTATTTCTTTTTCTCTTTCTATATCTTTCTTTTTCTCTCTCTATATCTTTCTCTGTCTCCCATTCTTTCATTATTTCTTTTTCTCTCACACCCACAGGCACACTCACAACTCTCTCTCTACGCAACAGGCCATTACTTAAACCATCCTCTTCGCTAACCCTGAGTGTAAGTAAATCCTCGCTTTTATCTTTTCCCATCCTCCTCCTCCTCCTCCCTGCGCCCCTTCCCCTCCGCCTCCTGATGGCCGCTCATTAATACCGACGCTCGCTGTTTGTCAATCGTTTACGGAATCACCCGGCGAAGGGGACAAGGGCAAGGGTTGGGCGCCCAGTAACAACCCTCATTAGTTTCTTTAATGGCAGAGGACCTTTTGTAAATAGAAGCATTACCTGGTATCAGCTACCCCTTCCGTCTCATTCTTTCTTCTTCTCTTCTCCTCTTTTTCTTCTACTTCTTCTTCTGGTACTCTTCCTTTCCCTTCTCCTTCTTCTCCTCCTTTTTTTCCTCTTCTTGTATCTCCTCTATTTCTACCTCTTTTTTTTTTTCTCCCCGTCCCCCTCCTCCACTTCTACCTCTTCCTTCCTCTTCTTCTCCTTCCTCATCTCTTTCTCCTCCTCCTTCTCCACTTTCACTTCCTTCTACCCATCCTTCTTCTCCTCCTACTCCTCCTTCTTCTTTTCCTTCTCCTCCTCTTCCTTCTCTTCCTCCACTTCTACCTCCTCCTTATTCACATCCACCTCCTCCTCCTCCTCCTCCTCCACTTTAGTCTCCGTTTGTTTCTTCTCTTTCTAAGTCTCGTTTTCTCTTCAGCTTGATTTTTTTTGTCTGTCTGTCTGTCTGTGTGTTTGTCTGTTTGTTCTCATTTGCGTTGCGTCATCTGTCTTTGTCTGTCTATGTCCGTGTGTGTGCGTGCGTGTCTGTGTGTGTTTGTCTGTCTGCCCGTTAGTATGATATATTACGTGTCGCCGTGATGTGTGTGTGTGTGTGTGTGTGTGTGTGTGTGTGTGTCGGAGAAAGAGAGACATAGATACACATCATCAAATTAATCACAATAACGACGAGCAAATACTGAGAAACATTATTAAAATATACATACATTAGCTAATCAACAGGTACATAAGTATATAAAAGTAGCTTGGTAGATAGACAGATAGATTAATAGGTCAACACAGAGAAACAGCTGAGAAAGTAGATAGATATACACATTGATAGATACACAGGTAGGCAGGTAGATAGATAAACAGATAGGTAGGAACAATTGTAGCATACGTTGATAGATATAAAGGTAAACAGAAGGAAGGGTAGATAGATAGATAGACATAGAGGTAGAAAAAGAATAGAAAGATAATGTTAATAGATAGAAAGGTAAACAGGAGAGCAGGTAGATAGATAAATATACATCCAGGCAAAGAAACAATAGAAGCCTTGATAGATATACAGGTAAACAAAAGCCCAGGTAAATCGACGGGTAGATAGACAGACATCCAGGTAAGGAACAATAGACAGACATGACAGATAGATATATAACTAGACATCCAGGTGTAGAAACAACAAACCCCTTGGTAGACAGGTAAACAGAAGGCCAGTTAGATAGACAGATAGACAGATAAAGGAAGAAAATAGATAAAAAAGACAGGCATGAGGGAAGGTAGATAAATAGATTCGGGTGTAGACACAATTGACCCTTTGATAAATAGGTAAACATTAGGCCCAATAGACAGACAGGTTGATAGACAGGCGCCCAGGTATAGGAACAATAGATAAAGACATGTAGATAGATAAATAGACATCCGGCTTCGATAGATAAGGTAAACAAAAGCCCAGGTATATATTCAGGTAGATAGACAGTCGGTTAGATAGACAGGTTGATAGACAGACACCCAGGTATAGGAACAATAGATAGACAAGACAGATAGATCAATAGACATCCGGCTTTAATAGATAAGGCAAACAAAAGCCCAGGTATATATTCAGGTAGATAGATAGTCAGTTAGATAGACAGGTTGATAGACAGACACCCAGGTATAGGAACAATACAGCAGCCCGGCGAGGCATAGTCAACGCGCGCCAGGACAAACACTGTTCTTAGGAAGCGGGACGGAAGAAAAGACTAAAGCATTTACCCCTTACTGGCACCTCTCCCCGTTCTCTCTTCCTCTCTCTCTCTCTCACTCGCGTTAAGCACAGCGATGGCTAATGATAAACAAACTCTCCTATTGTCTTCCTCGAGCCCTCACAAAAGCCAGGAGGAGGAGGAGGAGGAGGAGGGAGGGAGGAGGTAGAGAAGGTGGAAGAAAGAATGAAGAAGAAAGAGGAATGAAGGGGGAAGAGTGAAATAGAGAGGAAGAAAGAATGAAGAAGAAAGGACAAATGGATTAAAAAAGGGATGAAGAGGAGAGAGAAAGAGGAACAAAGACAGACAGAATAAGGGGAAGAATTGTATTAGAAGAATTAGAAGGAGGAAGAGATTGAGAATTTTGAAGTGGAGAAGAAAGAGAAAGAAAAAATAAGGATAAAGAAAATAGAGTGGAAGAAAGAATAGATAAGAAAAAGGAGAAAGATGAAATTAAAACGCAGGAGAAGAGAAATGAGAAGAAGAGATGTAGGTTTATAAAGAAATGGGTTAAGAAAGAAAAAAAATAATTATAAAGTAGAGAAAGTGGATGAAGGAGCAAGGAAGAACAGAGGAAAGATGGAAAGGCCACGGAAGAAGGAGGAAGAGGAAAACGGGAAGGAGAAGGAGAGAGAGAGAGAAAGAAGGAGAGCAGGGAAGTCAAAAGCGTTTAAGAGAGAACGGAGAAAGCGAAGGACGAGATGAGATGGAAAGTTAAGGAAAGCCGAAGAGGATGAAATAGGAAAGTTAAATTTTGAGTGCCGGGAAATTGAATATGAGAGAGAGAGAGAGAGAGAGAGAGAGAGAGAGAGAGAGAGAGAGAGAGAGAGAGAGAGAGAGAGAGAGAGAGAGAGATGACTTACAAAGCTCACCTCCCTTTACTTATGAACCTTGGGTGGATCATGGAAGCTCTATCTCACCTTTGAAGATTCACTCACTCACTCACTCACTCACTCACTCACACTCGTCTTCTTTTCTTCTCTTCCTCATTATCCTTTTACTCTTCTTTCATCATTTATTCATTTTTCATTCATTTATTCAATCATTCATTCATTCATTCATTCAGTCAGTCAGTCAGTCACTCACTCACTCACTCACTCACCTTCCTCACTGTTCTTCCTCATAATCCATCAGCTTTTTCTTCTTCACTCACTTACTCACTCACACACTCATTTAAAAGTAGGTCACCTGTAACCCTATGACCTCAAATGACCCCAACGCACCTGTCTTACCTACCTACCTACATACCTACCTGCCTGCCCACCCGTACATTCCTACCTGCCGGAGGTGCGCGCGGAGGAAGGGGGGCATCAATACCGCAAGATATTTATAATCAATCGTGGTCATACCTTGGTGTAAATATGTAGCCGGGTAAACTTACGTGTATCGATGACTGGAGGAATGAGGGACACTGGAGGGTACAAGTAGAAGAAGGAGTCGTAGTAGTAGTAGTAGTAGTAGTAGTAGTAGTAGTAGTAGTAGTAGTAGACGAAGAACTATCCCACCTGCACACACCTCACTTATGCACCTGTCCCACTTCCTTAGCCCGCACACCTGAGCTACCTGCGCGGCGGCTTGATTGCCTTCACCTGGATATTGGTTAGGCTCACATGCACGCACTGTTCTTATTCCTCCTGCCTCCCTTTCTTCCTCTGCGCCTTTTCCTTCTTGCCCTTTTCCCCATCTTCCATCATCTGCTTCCCTTTACTTTCTCCCTTTTTCCCCCTCTCCCCATCTTCCATCATCTCTTCCTTCTCTCCTCCTCATTTGCCTTTTCTTCCTCCTCTCTTGTGTGTGTCTTCCTCCACTTCTTCCTTCCCTCCCTCCTCCCCATCGTCTGAATATTCCCTTTCCCATTCTCCATCTCTCTCTCTCCACCTCTTCTTTCCAACTTCCTTTCTCCCTCTCCTATTCCTCCTTTTCCTCCAACTTCCTTTCTCGTGCTCCTCTTCCTCTTCTTCCCAACTTCCTTTCTCCTGCTCCTCTTCCTCCTCTTCTTCCCTTCGATCCATCTCCCTCCTCCCATAACCTTTCTCCCACCTACCCCATCCTTTCTCCTCCCTCCCCTCCTCCCCCCTTCCCTCCTCCCCTCTCTACTCCCCCTTCCCATCATTCTCCATCGCGACAAACAAAGAACGGCGCGCCAGTAACAGCCATGGACGAACTGGGGCAGAAAGAACAGAGGCAACAAACCATGTACACACACACGTACACACACACGCACACGAACACACGCACGCACACAAAGAACGCATTCCTGCTTTATCTGCCTACCTACCCACCCACCCACCTGCCTTCCTTCCTACCTGCTTACCTTACGTTCCTCCTCCTTCCCCTTCCCTTCCTTACCTTTCTATTTCCCTCCCTCCTTACCTTCCAACCTCCCTCTCTCCTTACCTTCCTACCTCCCTCTTCTTATCTGCTTACCTTCCTCCCTTCTTGCCTTCTCTCCTTACCTTCCTATTTCCCTCCCTCCTTACCTTCCAACCTCCCTCTCTCCTGACCTTCCTACCTACCTACCTCTCCTTACCTTCCTACCTGCCTTTTCTTACCTTCCTCCCTTCTTGCCTTCCTCTCTCCTTACCTTCCTCCTTACCTTCCAGCCCCCCTCCCCTGCCCCCTCCTACCCCTCTTTCTTCAACGCATTCTTACCTCATTTGCCTACCTACCTAACTCTCTCCTTACCTTCCTCCTCCTGCCCCCTCCTCTTCGCCCCCCTCCTCCCGTCTTCCTAGGCTCTCGTGGGGCAACGCCATTCACAATTCATCACAATATTGCCTCGGTTGAAATCTAAGAGCGCCAGGGAGGTATAGGAAATCAATGGGGGGAGGGAGCGAAGGAGGAGGAGGAAGGGAGGAGGGGGGTTGATGGGGTAGAAAGGAAGATGGGGGTGGAAGGGGGGGGTGAGGTTAGGGTACAAGAATGGGGAGTGTTCTTAAAAGGTTTGGGTTAGGTACGTTTTGGGTTGGGCTGGGTTTGGTTTGGTTGGGTTAGGTGTGGTTGGGTAAGGTTAGGTTGGGCTAGGTTGAGTTTGGGTTGGGTTGGGTGAGGTTAGGTTTGGTTTGGTTAGGTTGGGTTTGGTTTGGTTGGGTTAGGTTGAGTTTGGGTTGGGTTCGGTTAGGTTAGGTTTGGTTTGGTTAGGCTGGGTTGGGTATGGTTTGGTTTGGTTAGGTTGAGTTGGGTTAGGAGGCAAAAGTATACGATGGGAAGGAGGAGGAGGAGAAGGAGAGGGAAGGTAGGAAGGAAGAGAAAAGGACGTGATGGAATTTGGTGCAGCAAGAACTAGAGGAAGAACGTGTTGCCAAGTAATGAAAATGCATGAAAAAAAAAGGAAAACAATATAATAAAGAAAGAAAGTAGGAAAGCGGGAGGGGGAGAAGGTAAAGTAAATAATACTCAAACTATGAAAGTATAAAATAATTATTAATAAGATCGCGAAATATTGATCTCAGAAGAAAGAAGGAAGGAAGGATAGATAGATGAATGGGGGAGAGAGGGAAGGAGGAAGGAAGGAAAGAAAGAAAAAAGGAAGGAAAGAAAGAAAAAAGGAAGGAAAGAAAGAAAGAGAGGGAAGTCAGGAAGAAAGAAAGAAAGAAAAAAAGGAAGGCAGGAAGAGAGAAATTAAATGAAAGGAAGGAAAGAAAGAAAGAAAGACAGAAAGAACGAAAGAAAAGAAGTGGAATCAGGGAAGGAAGGAAGGCGAGAGAAAAAGCAAGGGAAAAAAGAAGAAAAAGAAAAAGAAAGAAAAAAAGGAAGGCAGGAAGAAAGAAAGGAAAGGAAAGAAGGAATGTCAGAAAGAACGAAAGAAAAAAAGTGGAAGCAGGGAAGGAAGGAAGGAAGGAAGGAAGGAAGGAAGGAAGGAAGGCAAAAGAAGGAAGAATAGCAGAGGAATAAGCGTCGGGAGAGTAAACAAGGGAGCCAGCGAGGAAGATAAATGGAGCATGCAGAACGGGAAGAAATTAAATTAAATCTTTGCAAGGAACTCGTAAACACACGCGAAACAAGACACACACACACACACACACACACACACACACACACACACACACACACATGTACAGACGCACACGCACGCCATTACTCTTCCTCTCCCCCCTTTCCTCCTCCTCCTCCTCCTTCTTCTCCTCTTCCTTTCTCCCCCTCCTCGCTTTTCTCTTCCTCCTCCTCCATCTTCTCCCTTCTCCAACTCTTCCTTCTTTCATTTTCCTTCCCATTCCTTCATTTTTTCACCGTTTTCCTTCTATTTATATTCTTCTCACCCTTTTTCTTATGTTCCCCTTCTCTTCCTTTCTTCTTTCCTCTTCCTCTTCCTCTTCCGTTTTCTTTCCTTTCTTACTTTTCATTCCTCTTTTAATTTTCTTCCCTTCTCTCTCCTCTGATCTTTCCTCCTTTCTCCTACTCTTCTTCCCTCTCCTCCTCTTAACCCTCGTCTACTTCCTTACCTCCTCCTCCTCCTCCTCCTCTTTACCCTCGTCTTTCTTCTTCCTTACCTGTATACTCCTCCTCCTCCTCCTCTTCTCTGCCTTCTTCCTTACCTTCGCTGTTTGCCCGGGCCACAGGTACACGAGACCCTCCCAACATGCGCCGGTAAATTGGAGAACACACGGCCCGGCTTTTCCTCGTCCATTACTCGAAGGGGGACTCGGGCAACACGCGTTTTGCCACCACGGTGTTGCTAAACGACCCACGAACACGGGATTGCAACTCAACCACCACCACTAATATCTCCTCCACCACTACCACCAACAACACCAACACCACCACTAACATACGTCTCTTGCCGCAAACACACTCTGCAACACACCACCGAAATTTTAACGACCATAACTGCACATGTCTTGGCTCTAACACACAACACAATTCTCTTTTACTCGAAACACATTAGCTACTTGTTCAAATATCTCCTTACAACACACAATGCAACACTCAATACTCTGTGCACTTGTGTTTGTGTTTCCTTTTCTTACTCGCAACACATAAGCCAATTCAAACCTCTCCTTGCAACACCCTTATTGCAACACACACACAACACATCTGTACTTATAGTAACCAACACCTCATCAACGCTACAAGCAACACAAATCATATGGCGCATCATTACTTTACCAAACCTATTTTCTTGCAACACACACAATGCAACACTTTACCCACCACACCTTTACCTGTTGCAATTTAATCTCGCCTTACCTTACTTTACCTGACGCTTACCTTCTCTATTCTTTACTAATTGAATAACCTTGCACACCTTTACCTTTTACCTGTTGCAGCCTTATCTCACCTTACCTTTACCTTTCCCATTCTTTCTTCTTTACTCTTTATATTCTTTTTCTTTTACCACTGATACATCTTTCTTTATAATCTTCACACCTTTTTACCTGTTGAAATCTAACCTCACCTTACCTGTCTTTACCTAACGCTTGTATTTCCCATTCTCTCTTCTTTACTCCTTATATTCTTTTTCTTTTACCACTGCTACATCTTTCATCATTGTCTTCACACCTTTTTACCTGTTGAAATCTAACCTCACCTTACCTGACTTTACGTAACCCTTAGCTCCTTCATTCTTCCTTTTCTTTACTCTATATTCTTTTCTTCTACCACTGCTACTTCTTTCTTTATAGTCTTCTTATTCCTCCTCTTCCACCACCTCCTCTTCTTTTTCTTCTCCAGCTTCCCCTGACTCGAGGAAGCAAACAGCATTGTCCCCACGGCACATTCCACACATTACCTTGCTCAAACACGAGTGAGGCGAGATAACGCAAAACAATTCTCGCAAACACCGGATGACAAACGCGCCAGAAAAAAAAAGAAAGTCAGACGTCGAAAAGAATTAAATGCTAAAAAGATCTGTGAAAGGTTATTGGTGGTGGTGGTGGTGGTGGTGGTGGTGGTAGTGGTGGTGGTGATGCTTACATGTTTTTTTTTTTTTTTTTTTTTGTAAATGTCACTGATCCCTTTGGCTAAAATTCGACGCAGTGTGTGTGTGTATGTGTGTGTGTGTGTGTGTGTGTGTGTGTGTGTGTGTGTGTGTGTGTGTGTGTGTGTGTTGTGAGTTTACTAATAGTGTGGGCAATGGGGAGGACACACACACACACACACACACACACACACACGGCAGACAAGGCGATAAATGGCTCCCTTGTTACTCGTTTTCCTCCCGAGACTTTCTTGCAGTAAAATGTTCCCGCCTGGAAGAAGAATTTAAGTGGCGATTTAGGCCATTATGCCATTGTTGTATTTATTTATTCACAAACTCGCTATTCTTACTTCATTTCCTTGTCTCATTTTCTTCCGTTTCCTCCTTATTCTTGTTATTGTTTTTCCTTGTATTGAAGATTGGCATAATTTTCGCTTTTTTCTTTGTTTTTCTTGTTTATTTCATGTTTTTTTTTCTGTATGCAAAGTTTTCGTGGTTCATTTTTACATTAATCTTCTTGTTTTTTGTATTTCTTTGTTTATGTATTGGAAATTGTCGTTCATGGTATTCTTTTCCTTTTCCTTCTCTCTCTCTCTCTCTCTCTCTCTCTCTCTCTCTCTCTCATTATTATTGCACCTACCGTCATCTTACCCCTCCATCGTTCCTTACCTCCTTTTCCTCCTTCCTTGCCTCCCCTCCCCTCTTACCTCCCCTCCTAACAACTCACCTGTGCCTCCTGTAACACCTTTTCAACACAGCATGCAACACTAATCATCTCCTCCTCCTCCTCCTCCTTCTCTTAGTTAGTTAGAGACATTTTGCCCGTCAACTAAGGCTTCTATAAATTGTCATTATTGTATATATTAATTTACTAACTTAATATTTCTTTCGTCATCATTTATTCATTTTTACTTATCATTTATTTATTTCCGTGAGTCAGTTCGTTGATGGTAACCTTAACATTATTCCCGTCGGCTAAACCTGTCAATGTCGTATTTGTTTATTCACTACCTCACGAACTCATTTCTTTCGTCAGTTAGTTCGCCCTTTTATTCTTAACATTCAACCCGCCAGCCAAATCTCAAAAAAACAGACAAAAAAACTTTCCTCTCACCCACGAATTATCTGAACAAGAAGAAATTTTACGTCCGTTCGAGTGCAGAAGCAACTTCAAAATTGATAACCACCGAAATTACGTCTCCGATTACCACGTCGAGAGAGAGAGAGAGAGAGAGAGAGAGAGAGAGAGAGAGAGAGAGAGAGAGAGAGAGAGAGAGAGAGAGAGAGAGAGAGAGAATAAGAGCAACCAAAGCTCGAGTCAACCAAAAATCACAAACTAAAATATACTCAACCAGAAAACACAATTGCGACACGTCCAGAGAGAGAGAGAGAGAGAGAGAGAGAGAGAGAGAGAGAGAGAGAGAGAGAGAGAGAACCAGAACCCGAGATTGAGAGCAAGAGTCAGAAATCACAAACTTTAAGACGCAATCAACCTCAAAACACAATTGCGACAGGGCTAGGCACTCGAAGAAAGGGAGATGCATAAGTAAGGCGCCTAAACACCCGCCGGGCCGTAATGTCACGTCAGGGGTGCGGAATCATTGGCTAGGCAGGCGATGAACGCGAGGCTTGGCGCAGCGCTGACACGGAGACGCGGTAAAGGCGGGCGGCAGACGGGCATAACCTCGCTAAGTGTAGGTCGCGTCAGAGGGCTTGAGGTGCTGGTCCAGTAATTTGTGTCTGTTTCTGGATGCCTCGCTGACTGGGTCCCTCGTTTTCTATTTTCTATTTTTTTTTTCTATCTTTTGATGTCTAACTTATTGTCTTGTATTGATTTGTCTTTTTATCTATCTTACTGTCTGTCTTTCTGTCTTTTTTTATCTATCTGTCTGCCTCTGCGTGGTATTTGAGTATTGATGGATTGGCGTTGAGAAAAGTTCGGGTGATTTACTGGTTGATTTTTCTTTCTTTCTTTCTTTCTTTCTTTCTTTCTTTCTTTCTTTACTTTTTTATATTATTTTCTTTTGCCATCACTACTTCTTCATCCTTATATTCTTCTTCTTCCTCCTATTCCTCCTCCTCTTCTTCTTCATTCTCCTTTTCAATTTCATTAGTGTTGCATTATCCTTCTCCGCCATTTACCTTTGTCTCATCTTGCATATTCTCTCTCTCTCTCTCTCTCTCTCTCTCTCTCTCTCTCTCTCTCTCATTATTTTCCCATTTTTCTTCATCTTCCCGTGCGTAACTCCCCTCTGTCTTTCCTCCCTATCCACCTTCCTTCCTTCCATCTTTTCTCCCCTTTCTCCTTCCTTTTCCTCTTTCTTCTTCCCCCAATCTTTCCTCCCTTTTTTTCCCCTCCCCTCCGTCTTTCCTCCACCTCTTCCTCCTTCCTTCCATCATTCTTCTACTACCACCTCCCTTTCCCAGTCTTTCTTCCCACTCTGCCTCTTCTCCCCTCAGTCCCTCCTTCCTTCCCTCCGTCTTTCCTCCCCTTTCCTCCTTCCCTCGCACCTCGTGGATTAAAGTGGCTACAATTTTCCCCAATTATGAACTTGAAATTAATAACGGCTTGTAGAATTACTAGTTTGTTCCTCTTTATGCGTGCGTGCGTGCGTGTGTGCGTGCGGAAGTGTGTGTGTGTGTGTGTGTGTGTGTGTGTGTGTGTGTGTGTGTGTGAGAGAGAGAGAGAGAGAGAGAGAGAGAGAGAGAGAGAGAGAGAGAGAGAGAGAGAGAGAGAGAGAGAGAGAGAGAGAGAGAGAGAGAGAGAGAAAGAATGTTAGGGAATTAAGCGTGCATGCAGAGTGATTAAATCTAGATCACTCGTCAAAGGTAATTACACAAGTTAGCAAAGGTGATTAACAACGCTGCACAGGTTAATGAGGGGCCGAACAGGTGTGTGCTGGAGGTTAATGACGCAGGTAGACGAACTTCTTGCCTTCCTTGGGACACTAATAGCAAAAATAACAACGTGGAAAATTTATTATAATCGCTGTAGACCATTTATCATCCTTACCAGCGTTATTGATCCACACACACACACACACACACACACACACACACACACACACACACACACACACACACACTGTTTCGCGCCATTACGCTCTCGATCGCTGGGATTGGACACGGTCAATTTGTGTGTGTGTGTGTGTGTGTGTGCGTGTGTGTGTGTGTGTGTGTGTGTGTGTGTGTGCGTGTGTGTGCGCGCTTTTTCCTGTTATCATTCTGCCTATCCCCCCCCTCACACACACACACACACACACACAGGGTATAAACGTTCCCCTGTGGCCTCTGTACCCTGGAAGAACCCTCCCCTCCTCCCCCCTACCCCCCACACACCCCTCTCCCCTTCCCCCAACCCCCAAGGGCTCGTCAGGCGGTCACACCCACAGGCAAAGATCACACAGCCATCCCCTTGATTACATTAGGAGGAGGAGGAGGAGTTGGAGGAGGAGGAGGACGAGGACGAGGACATCTACAGAAACGTCGAACCATTGCGTAGATTCAGAGGTCGCTTAGAGGAGGAGGAGGAGGAGGAGGAGGAGGAGGAAGGGAACATCTACAGCTACTACTTCCTCTATACAGCGAAGGTTTGTGTAGGCCCCGATGAAGAGGAAAGGGAAGAGGAGGAGGAGGAAGATTAGGAAGAGGAGGAAGACAATGAGGAGTAGAGAAACAATTAGCGAGACGACACGCGAGAATGGAATGAAGGGGAAGAGGAGGAGGAGGAGGAGGAGGAGGGAAATAGGTAGACGCCATAAGAGATTGGAAAGGACGAGAGGAAACCAAAGGGCAGGTCGTAGACGAGGAGGAGGAGGAGGAGGAGGAGGAGGAGGAGGAGGCGTAATGAGAGAAGGAGGAAACCAGAATAGGGTACAGAGAGACGGTGAATTGTGAAGGAAAATCAGTAAAGAGGGAAGAAGAAGAAGAAGAAGAAGAAGAAGAAGAAGAAGAAGAAGAAGAAGAAGAAGAAGAAGAAGAAGAAGAGGACCGGTGCATATTGTTTTAAAGAGAGAGAAAGGGAAGAAGGAAGCAAGAATAATGAAATAAAGAAAGAGGAAGAGGAGAAGAAGAGAAGGAGAAATTGTCGAAGAAACGAAGGAAAATGAGATAAGATTAGATGACAAGAGAACAAGGAGAGAGATAGAGAATAGGAAGAACAAAGAAGGCAAAGTCGATGAAGAGGAAGAGGAAGAGAAAGAGGAGGAGGAGGAGAAGGAAGAGGAAGAGGGGGAAGGGAATAAGGAGACAGACAGTGGAAAAGTCTTGTAATAGTTTGAAACGTGAGGAGGGAAAGAGGAGAAGGAGGAGGAGGCTGGAGGAAGGAAGACATGAAGAGAAAGAATGGAGGAGGAGGAGGAGGAGGAGAAGGATTTTAAGAGAGGAAAGAGGAACCGAGTCACTTAAAGGAGGAGGAAGAGGAAGAGGAGATGAGAAAAGGGAATAGATAAAATGGAGGATAAAAGGAGACAAGAAAAGGAGAAAAAGAAAAGGGAGAGGAAGAGGAGGAAAGAGAGACGAATGAGTGAGTAAGGAAGTTTCTCTCCCCAAAAGTTCCACCTCCTCCTCCTCTTCCTCCTCCTCCTCCTCCTCCTCCTCCTCCTCCTTCCCCTTCTGCAGGATTCTCGCCTTCCCGCCCCTGCATTAGCGTTGGATCCTTCTCTGGCGCCCCTTTCAATTGAGGGGGGCGGAGAGTGCTCGGGGGGGCGGGGAGAGGGGGGCGAGGGGGGGGCACAAAGGGGCAGGGGCGAAGGATGACTGATGACCGAGGGGAGAAATGGAAAAGGGAAAGGGAGGGAGGGAAAAGGGGGCGTCTCTCTCTCTCAAGACGTGATTCTACACAAACGATTCGAATTATTATTTCCTGATTTTTTTTCTAATTTTCACTTAACGAAGAAAATGAAGTGAAAAAAAAAATACTTCGTTGGAATCCATTGAAAAAATAAACGAAATAATGTCTTCTGTTTCTTATATTCGTTCTCGGAAGAGGATTGGAAGGCGTGTAATTCTGTAGAGGGTGCAATTAAAGCGAGCGAGAGAGAGAGAGAGAGAGAGAGAGAGAGAGAGAGAGAGAGAGAGAGAGAGAGAGAGAGAGAATGGAAGATAATGAAGCAGGGAGACAGAGAGACAGGGAATGTGGACAGAGAGAGAGAGAGAGAGAGAGAGAGAGAGAGAGAGAGAGAGAGAGAGAGAGAGAGAGAGAGAGAGAGAGAGAGAGAGAGAGAGAGAGAGAGAGAGAGAGAGAGAGAGAGAGAGAGAGAGAGGTGGGGGTGTGGGGGGGCAAAGAGGGAGAGATTGTAATTGTTTCTCTCTGTGATTGTGTTGTTTATATATTACGACCCTATTAATGGGAGGGAGAGAGAGAGAGAGAGAGAGAGAGAGAGAGAGAGAGAGAGAGAGAGAGAGAGAGAGAGAGAGAGAGAGAGAGAGAGAGAGAGAGAGAGAGAGAGAGAGAGAGAGAGAGAGAGAGAGAGAGAGAGAGAGAGAGAGAGAGAGAGAGAGAGAATAGTGATAGTATTAATCATAATCAAAACATAAACAGACAATGAATAACTAGATAAGGAGATGGAAGGAGGAGGAGGAAAAGGAAAAGGAAGAGGAAGAGGAGGAATTTTACATAACAGAGGATGGAGGAGGAGGAGGAGGAGGAGGCTAAAGGAGACTAAAACTACCTCCAATAATATTCTCCCGCAGCCTCCCTTAAACGCTGTGGATTAAGAACGCGAGACTTAGCTGAGTTAATTACGTTGTACCTTGTTTCTCTCTCTCTCTCTCTCTCTCTCTCTCTCTCTCTCTCTCTCGTCGCCCATATACAGAGAGAGGAAAAAAATGACACTTGAGAATGGAGGAGAGGAAAAAAAATGAAAGGTCGGAAAAACTCGGTGGAAAATGTTATATCTGAGTGTGAAGAAGAAAAATAGGAGGAGGAGGAGGAGGAGGAGGGAGTAAGATGAGAAAAGGACGTTATTGACAGTAAAGGGAAAGGAAGAAAAGGGAGGGAAAGGGAAAGTTAAAGTGTAAAGAGAAAAGGGGAAAGAAGGGAAGAAGGGAGGTGGAGGGGGGTGGAGGAGGAAGTGGGAGTATAGGAAAAGGGGGTGGAGAGGGGAGTGGAAGTATATGGAAGGGGCGTAGAGGAGGAAGGGAAGGTTAGGGAAAGGGTGGAGGGGGAGGCAAGGGAGGAAGATGGAGGGGGATTGTAGGGAAGGTAGATGGGGTGAGTGTACGGAAGGTGGGAGGGGGAGGGGGGGAGGGGGTACAGGTTAAATCCACCAGGTAGGTCAAACGTAAAGTTGTTACCTGTGCTGTACTTTTTTTTGCTTTTTTTTTTTAGTACGTCAATATATATCTTTTGTGTGTGTGTATGTGTGTGTGTGTGTGTGTGTGTGTGTGTGTGTGTGTGTGTGTGTGTGTGTGTGTGTGTGTTTATGTTTTATGCCCCTATTCCTCTTCCTCTTTTTTTATGTATTTATTTGGACCGACATCGCTTCAATTAACTCTCTCTCTCTCTCTCTCTCTCTCACTCTCTCTCTCTCTCTCTCTCTCTCGCCCCCTCCACATTTTTAGGCGCGCCATGAAAGCCGTCTAAGTGAAAAATCTATCTAAAAAATGTCGCACGTGGAAAAAAAAATGTATTGGACGGAATTTTGTATCGTAAAATTAATAATGAATCCAACGTGGCGGAGGAGGAGGAGGAGGAGGAGGAGGAGGGAAAAAAATTGAGGTTATTGATGTTATTGTTTCCTCCTTTTATTTTATTTTTTGAAATCACTGACGTTGATAATAATAATAATAATAATAATAATAATAATAATAATAATAATAATAATAGGCGTAATAATGAGCTTTGTCGTGTTAATTCCCTGCCATTCCCTTATGCTAGTAATATTTTTGCCTGCATATATTTCACGCTTGAAGTATTACTAATATTACTGCTACCACCACCACCATCACCACCACCACCACCACCACCACCACCACTACTACTACTACTACTACTACTACTACTACTACTACTACTGCTACTACTACTACTACTACAATTTTTATTATGCTTAAGGATTTACATAAACTTTGGATGTTTATAAAGACCGTGAATGCAAATTTTCCGCTGACACGCTATTTCAATTATGTGCACCGCTTTCCTTTGTTTTCTTTTGTGTGTGTGTGTGTGTGTGTGTGTGTGTGTGTGTGTGTGTGTGTGTGTGTGTGTGTGTGTGTGTGTGTGTGTGTGTGTGTCTGTTTGTGTGTTTGTGTGTGCGTGTTGTAAATGGTCCTAATACCGTGAATCTCTCTGAAGTACACATACAATTTTTGTGATGGACGTTAACAACCTCTCGCGCACACACACTCACACACACGCACACACACACACACACACACATACACTTGGACGGATTTAAGCCCTCCTGTGTATTTTAAACCCTTATTTTACAGTGTGTGTGTGTGTGTGTGTGTGTGTGTGTGTGTGTGTGTGTGTGTGTGTATCTATCGTCTATATTTTTTTGCGACCTGTTGTAAGGTGCTTTATCTACCTCTATCGATCTACCTTCATCTACCTGTAATTTTTGTACTCAATCTTATCTGTGTACTGTAATAGCCGAATATGCTCCTCTATGGCTATTTATTAAGGTGTATATGTGTATGTGAGGGGGGGGGTGTGTTTGTTCCTGTGTACCTGTCAAGCGTGTCTGCGTGTGTTTCAAGAGTTATGTCGTAGATAATTTTTTCATAACCCGTTGCAAGAATGGTGTGTCATTAATCTCCCGGACGCGTTGCAAAAGTAAAGACGCGATGCCAGAACCAAGACCAAGAGAGTCGATCCATCAGTCCGTTGTGTTGTGCTTGATTTTTATCGCAAACAACATCTTGGGGTGATCAGGCTGTCATGTGTTGAGGGAAATATTGCAAGGTGTGATATTTGGAGTTTTCATGTGTTGCAGTAATCATAGTTCAGTAGAAGGATGATGATGATGATGATGTTGATGAGTAGGAGGAGTTTTGGAGGAGGAGGAGGAGGAGGAGAACAGAGAGGACGCGTAAAGTAGAAGGGGTAGGACACACACACACACACACACACACACACACACACACACACACACACACACACACACACACTAAGGCTCTATCCATCACTTCTTTGTGTGTTGCTTTATTAGTTTTTCATGTGTTGAGGAATATATACGAGGCGCTACACGGCTAGGTTATTAGTTTTAAGTGTTACAATAGCCGCTAGAAACGATGGGACCAAGACGCTATGCATTATTTGTGTTGCGAAGTGTTGCGGAGTATTTTTGTGTCGTTATGTGTGTTACGGTGTATTTTGGGGTGAATATCGTTGGTTTCTTGTTCTTTTCTTGTGTGTTGTGGGAAGGATCGGTGTGTTCCAAGTCTTGTGTTGCAGGGGCCAGGTTGCTAATGGGAGTAAAAATGCAATTTGTGTTGCAGGAAGTATCGGTGTGTTCCAAGTCTTGTGTTGCAGGGGCCAGGTTGCTAATGGGAGTAAGCAATGCCCCATGTCTTGCGGGACGTATCGGTGTGTTCCAAGTCTTGTGTTGCACGGCCCATGTTGCTAATGGTTTGAAGAATGGCCCCTTGTGTTCCAATCCCTCGGCAAGTGATCTATTTGTGTTACTATGTGTGTTGCGGTATTTTTTTGAAGTGAATATCATTGGTTGATTTGACTTTCTTGTGTGTTGCGGGAAAGGTTTGTGTGTTCCGAGTCTTGTGTTGCATGGGCCAGCTTGCTAATGGTGCTAAGAATGGCCCCTTGTGTTCCAATCCCCCGGGCAAATGTTCTCCGGGGACCACACAACCCCTGGAGCAGCCGAGCTAAATAAATATATAAAGAAGGATAAAAAAAGAAATAGTCCCCCCTCCTCTTACTTCCCTTTCCTCCTCCTCCTCCTCCTCCTTTCAAGGCTGGCGGTCCAAACTTCCCTGGAGCGAGTAAATGTTTTTTCAATCTCTTGTAAAGGGAAGTTGAGAGTTGAAGTTGTGTGTGTGTGTGTGTGTGTGTGTGTGTGTGTGTGTGTGTGTGTGTGTGTGTGTGTGTGTGTGTGTGTGTGTGTGTGTTCGTCTTCTACTTCTGCGCCTCCTTTCTCGTGTACCTCTCCTTTCCCTTCACCTCTTATTCTTCTCTTCTTCTTCCTCCTCCTCCTCCTCCTCCTCCTCCTCCTCCTCCTCCTCCTCCTCCCTTCACCATCCATACGCGGGGCACAATCATCCACACCATCACTCACACCCAGCTCTCTCTGCACCATCCATCATCACCCACTCTCACACACCACCACCACCACCACCGCCATCACTCACCACCTCCCATAACTCGCCGTCACTCGTGTTTGCTTGGGCCTGAAAAACAAAAGCATGACGATGAAGACAAACGTAACCAGGTGTTTTGAGGGACGAAGAAGAGGAAGAGGAGGAGGAGGCGGGCCAGGTAGGAAGAGGACAAGAGGGCTCATTAGCGGCACCCATCACCTGTGCGTGACTTGGACAGGTAATCAGCCGTTCCCCCGCGTCTTGTGAACGTAAAACTCGCGGCGCCCGTTAAGGAAAAGAGGGAAAATACGCGAACAGGGAGAAACGCGCGCCGCTCCCTCGTAAAAAAGGCGAAACAATGTGAGAAAACAAGGCGCCCGGGGGAAGGCGAGGCCCGTCAGGTTAATAAGAAGTAATTTGTTCAATTTTTCACGTACACATGACTCGTGCTGATTATGTGCTTATTTTGGGGCGCGGAGGCACGGCACGGGAGGAGCAGGAGGAGGAGGAACAGGAGGAGGAGGAGGAGGAGGAGGAGGAGGAGGAGGAGGAGGAGGAGGAGTTAATAGTGTTGGGAAGGCTGGCTGGCTGTTGGAATGTTACTTGTTTCGTGTATTTTTACCCCACACACGAACTTTCCTTTACCTCCTTTTTATCGTTTTTGATTCTCTTTCCTTCACGAGTTTTTTGTAATAGGTAAGAATCA
>NC_066541.1:16067458-16147458 GCF_024679095.1 Eriocheir sinensis | reverse complement strand
GGGCAGATGAGAAAGGGGCGAAGAAGAGAAAGAGGAGAGAGGGAGAGAGATGATTATAATGAAGATGATAAAGATGAAGAGTCTAATACAAGGAGGTTTCAAAGCACACACACACACACACACACACACACACACACACACACACACACACACACACACACACACACACACACACACACACACACACACACACACACACACACACACACACACCGTAATGTTTTCTCAGCTTAGCAGCCAAATCCTTTTATGTTAATTAGGTTTAAAAGGAAAAAAGAAAAAGATATACGAGAGGAAAAAGAAATAACTCCCTTTAGGTCCACTTTTCTTCCTGTTTAGAAAAAAAAGATCAGGTTAAAAAGTTTGATTTTTTGTTTGACTTTCTTTTTTTTCTTTTTTTTTAATTTCGTTAATGCATAAAATGTTTCGCTTTCGTCTTTTGTTTGCGTTGTAATTATTTTTTTCTTTATCTTTTATTCTCTCTTTTTTTATTTTGTTTTCTTCGGCTCTTCTCTTTCCTTTTCTTCTCTCTCTCTCTCTCTCTCTCTCTCTCTCTCTCTCTCATTTCTTCCCTTCTTTAGTGCTTTAATTTCCAGCCTCCCTCTCATCCTCATTCTCGACTCACTCTCTCCCTCTCTCTCTCATTCCTCTTCTTCCCTTCATCTCGTATTTTCCACTCCTGCTCTCTCATTTTCCTCGCTCCTTCCTTCCTTTCGCATCACCTTGTATCCTTTTCTGTCATCATCCTTTTCCCTTGTTTTCTTTTATCTCCCTCCTCCTCCTCCTCCTCCTCTTCCTGCTCTTTCGCTTTCTCTCCTGTTCGTCTAATTCGTTTTATTCCCTCCCTGCTCATTTTCCTTACCTTCTCATCTACCTGTCTTCCTTTCCTACCTTTTCTCTCTCCTTTGTTCCCCACACTTTATATGACCTATTTTATTCTTTACTTCGGTTATTAATTTCCCTCTCTCCCTTCTCTCCTTCAACCTTCTCCCTTTTTTCTCATCCTTTACGCTTGATCTCTTTTATTTCCTATCTTCCATCCTTCCTTCCCTCCCTTCCTTATCCCCTTTTTCCTTCTCTCCTTCCAGCTCCTCCTCCCTCATTCCCTCTCTCGGTCATGGTTTTAGAAGGTGGGAATCATAATGGCATTCCCACGACGTCCCTGGGAATAGGAATGACCGAGAGACACAGCGAGGAGGATTTGGATAGGGAATGAACGGGAACGAGAGGGAAGGAAAGGGGAGGAAAAGGAATGAAAGTGAAGATGGAAGGATGAGAGGAGTGGTTTTAGAGGGAACGGATAGGACGAGAGACATAGAGAAAAGGGAATGGAAAAAGGAATGAGAGGAAAGTAGATTTAATAAAGTGAATAAGTAAGAAATAAGAGAGTTAATAAGAAAAGGAAAACAGGGAATGGACGGTGAATATAGATAGTGAAAATATGAGGACAATAAATAAAGTGAACAAGAAAAATAGAAAGAAGGGAAACGGATGGACGAAAATTGAAGAGAAGGAAAATATAAATAAAAGAAATGGAGAAAAAGTGAATAAGAGGAAAAAGAAAACCGGGAAATTGTTGCGAATATGAGAGAAATAAAATAAAAAAGCAAACATAGACAAAAAAAATATAGAAAAAAAAGAGGCAATGTTAAACGAAGGAGAATAAAAAAACAGAAAATCAGAGGAAAGAGTAGAGGCAATAAAAATAGGAAAAGGCAAAATAACAAAAAAAAGAAAGGGTCACATGAGTCACAGGTAACAAGGTACAAAAAACGGCTCATTTACCTTAACGGGCGGTGGTGTTTCCTGGTGTAGACGAGAGGTCAAAGGTCGCGCGAAGGCCAGGGCGGAGGTCAGGCCAAGCGAGGTCAGGCGAGGTCACAGATATATAAGGAAAAGAATAAATACTAACTTTGCTCGGGGATTAGAGATTGTCACATTGATATTTTGTTCTCTCTCTCTCTCTCTCTCTCTCTCTCTCTCTCTCTCTCTCTCTCTCTCTCTCTCTCTCTCTCTTTCAGGTATTCCCTTATTCTTGCTTTCTTTATTCCATCTTTCTCTTTGTCTTTTCTTATTTACTTTTCTTCATTTATTATTTTGTCTTTTCTTATTTCCTTTCGTTTAATTTTTCTTTACTTTCTTACTCTTTTTCTGTTTTTAATTTTATTTACTCTTTATTTCTTCAGCTCATCTTTCCTTATTTCTTTTTTTTACTTGTTTTTCCATTCGCTATCTTTTTTTTCTTTTTTGGTTCATCTATTCTCTCTTTTTCCTTTCTTTGTCTTTTCTTGTTTTCTTTTTTCAATTTTCTTTTCTTTCACTATTTTAATCTTTCTTTTCAATTCTTCATTTATTCTTCTTTATCCCATCTCTCTCTCCCTCTTTTTCTCTTTCTATATCTCTCTCCCTCTCTTCATCTTTTTCTTTATTTTCCTTTTCTTTATCTATTTTTCCCCTTTTACTATCTTTTATTCTTTGTCAACTATTCATTTATTCTTGTTTTAGTTATTCCATCTCTAACACTTGTTCTCTCTCTCTCTCTCTCTCTCTCTCTCTCTCTCTCTCTCTCTTCGTCCTTTTCTTTTTCTTTTTTTCTTTTTTTCCTTTTCCTATCATTCATTCTTTTTCATATATTCATTTATTGTTGCTTTATTTATTCCAGTTCTCACACTTTTTTGGGGGTCAGTGAATACGTAAAAATGTTCCTTGCTTGTCCCCGCAGTCAGTATATTTTTTTTATTTTTCCTATTTTACTTTTTCTTCCTTTTTTCTTCTTTGTTTCCTTTTCCTTTTCTGATGTATGATTTTAGTTTTATTTTCTATCTTTTTTCCTTCCTCCTCTCCTTCATTCTCTTTTCCTTTTTATTTGTGGCTTCTCTTTTCCCCTCATTTTTGTTCTTTTGTACTCCTTTTTTCCTATTTTACTTTTTCTTTTTTTTCTTCCTTCTTTCCTTTTCCATTTCTGATGTATGATTTCTATTTTATTTTCTATTTGTCATTTTGTAAAAGTTTGTGATCTAAAGTTAAAGATCAGTTGAATTATTATCGTTTATTTTGTCTTTCTTTTCCTTGTTTATTCCTCATTATTTTATTTTGCTTTCCTTCCTTTTCTTTTCTTTATTTCATTCATACTATTCCTCCTATTCCTTCTTTCCTTCCTCCTATCCTTCATTCTTTTTTCCTTTCTATTTGTGACTTCTCATTTTCCCCTCATTTTTTTTCTCTTTCTTTTACTCCTTCTTCTTCACTTTTTATCCTTCCTTTCTTCCTACTCACTATCCTTCCTTCTTTCCTTCCTTCCTCTTATGGCATTTCACTTCCCTCTCCTTTCCCTTCCCTTCCTGCTTTTTCACCTTTCCTCTTTGTCTCCCTCTATCTTTCTCTCCCTCTATCTTTCTCTCTCACTCATACTAATCTTCCCTCATTTTTGTCCCTCCCTCCCTCCCTCCTTCTCTCCCTTCCTCCTCCTCCTCTTCTTCTTCCCTCCTCTGCTTTATGATATTGCCTCATTCCTCTCCCTTCTCAATTGCCTCATTCTTCTTCTCTCTTAATTTCTCTCTTTTTCTCACGGCTTTCTCTCTCTCTCTCTCTCTCTCTCTCTCTCTCTCTCTCTCTCTCTCTCTCTCTCTCTCTCTCTCTCTTTCTCTTCTTTTTTCTCTTTTCTTTTTTTTTCTTTCGTTTTTTTTCTTTCATTTTCTCACCACTTTTAACAAAAAAAAATACGTAGAGAGAGAGAGAGAGAGAGAGAGAGAGAGAGAGAGAGAGAGAGAGAGAGAGAGAGAGAGAGAGAGAGGCGGCTCGGGTGACTTTAAAAACTAACATCTCTAAAAGGTTAACACGAATTGGGAATCTTCGTCAATGTTTGATGGCATAACAGATGACTTCGAGGACGCATCAATCTTGCAGAGCCCTACTCGGATTAGAGAGAGAGAGAGAGAGAGAGAGAGAGAGAGAGAGAGAGAGAGAGAGAGAGAGAGAGAGAGAGAGAGAGAGAGAGAGAGACTAGTATAGACAAAGTAGACAGTGTTAAGACCTTTCTGTTAAACTTTCACTCCATATTCTGAACCACTTTATGGGCCTTACACACCCACATTAGTTGTTAAGGCTATAGTAGAGGTTGTGTTAGTATTTCCTTTGTTTGTTTTACCCTTGTGGGAGTCTGATAACCTTTCTATACCGTGAACGCAAAAAAACACACATGAGAACCCGATTGATCTCCTGTTTGGCCTTTGGAAATTGTTGTGTGAGGCGGAAGCGGCGTCTGAGAACACTGACCTTAGACCGAGATGTAACACGTCATACCGGCCAATCCCTGACGTCCTCTGCTTCTTCCTCTCTTTATCATTCTCCCTGGTATTCCTTCTTTCTAGCGTACGAATAAGGGAAGTAAGGGAAGTGAAAGCAGTGTATTAAGTCTGAAAGCAGTAAGGAAAGGTTATCTTAGGAAGGGAATTGACGTAGATGAAGTAAGCGACAAATGATTCTTTTGCTCCTGTTTTTAACCCCCCAGTCCTTCCTTCTTACATGCGGAGAGAAAGCAAAGGACAGTGAGAGTCAGAAAGTCAGAAAGAGGAAAGGGAATGAAGTGGAAGGGAAAGCAGTAGACGATGAAGTTAAGATCGGATGATTTATAAGATTGAGAGCAAAATGATCGAAGTGGAACGAAAGATCAAGAAATGACTGACAAGCAAATAGAGAAGAGCATGGAGAAATATAGGAGAATTAGAAGGAAGATGGAATATATCGAAAATGGCTGGGAAGGAAACAGAAAAGAACACGAATTACTAGAGAATGAAGTGGAGGAAGAGGAAACAAGAAAAAAACGACTGTGAAGCAAACAGAGAAAAATTACCTTAGAGAATAGAAGAGAATAAGGAGAAGGAAGAAGAGTGAACACGAAGAAAACGACTTAATAAGGAAGTAAATATGACGAGAAGGCGAAGAAGATGAGGAGGTAGAAGAGGATGACGAAAAAAAATAAGATGATGGGAAAAGGGAACTTGATATAAACGCCTGAGAATAGAAATAAAGATGATGAAAAGAGAAATAGGAGGATGACGAAAAAAAATAAGATGATGGGAAAAGGGAACTTGATATAAACGCCTGAGAATAGAGATAAAGATGATGAAAAGAGAGGAAGAGGAAAATGAGAAGGAAGAAGACTGCGATAATGAGAAAGGGAACATGATAAGACGACTAAATAGATTCTCAGACAAGCACAAGAGATCGAGTGTTGTCTTTATCTCTCCCTTATCTTTAACCACACGTCGCTGCCCCGCCCCGCCCCGCCAAAGACACGAAAGGTCGACTCTCCCTTATGCTCCCCTTTGATTAACGGCCGTAGGGAGCGTGTGGCGTAGCTCCCTCTTGCTCCCCTCCGACCCAATTATAATCCCGGCTATCGCTCGCCTTCACTTGGTGTTTTGTGTTGCGTAAATCAAAAGGGGAGGAGTGAATTCTGTTTTTCTTTTTCTTTCTTTTTCTTTTTTATGTTTTCGGTTTTAAAGGGCTCGGTATTGAGATGGGTTTGGTAGCATTAATGTTTCTTGTTGATTTTTTTTGTTAGTTTTAAGGATAGTAATTGAGAAGTCAGTGTTTTGATATTGCCAGGTTGTTAATTTTTGCTTTTGTTTGTTTAGATTTCGAGGAAACGTCAAAGAAATGAGAGAAAAATGTTACTTGATAATGTATAGAAGATGATCACTAACTTTCAATGATTTTTTATTTATTTTTCATTCACTTCTTTTTTCTTAGTGTGAATCTTTTTTTATCCCTTCATAACGCCCCCGCCAAAAAAAAAAAAAAAAAAAAAGCAAGCAAGCTAGAAAGCAACAACAAAAACTGCTCCTGAAACTCACCCTCCTTAAACCCCCACCCCCTCCCCACACAGACACACACAGAACCCTCTCCTCCCCCCCCACCTCCCCTCCATCACTCACAAAAAAACACATAACGAATCGTACGCACAATTTTACGCGTCTAATCCACGTATCAAGACACATGTTGGCAGGAGGGCTGGAGGGGCTTAATTGGCAAGGCGGAGGGAGAGGCAGGCAACCCCCCCTCCTCCTTCTCTCCCTTCTGTCCTCTACCCTCCCTTCCTCTCCATACCCTCCCCTCCCTACCCTCCTTCCTTACTTATCTTACCTATCCTTCTATACTTCTTTGCCTTCTCTCTCTTTCCTACCCTTCCTTCCCTCCTATTCCCCTTCCTTTCCTTCCCTTCCTTCCCTCTCATCCCCTGTATCCTCCCTTTCCTCCCTATCCTCCTTCCTTACCTATCTTACCTACCCTCCTCTACTTCTTTTCTTTGCCTTCTCTCTCTTTCCTACCCTCCCTTCCCCCCAGTTCCCCTTCCTTTCCTTCCCTTCCTTCCCTCTCATCCCCTGTATCCTCCCTTTCCTCCCTACTCTCCCTTCCCCCTTCCCTCCCTCCCTTTCCTTCCCCTGCCAGAGTAATTGACATAATCTTCGCCAGCCAATCATAAAGAACACGTCTGATGCTGGGGCCAATGAGCTCCGGTGGCGGGAGATGAAAGAGAGGGATGCTGAGGGAGGCTGAAGGGTGTGAAGAGAAGGGAGAAGGGTGGTAAGGGGTGTGAAGGGCTGTGTTAAAGGGGGAAGTGAGGGGTTTAAAGTGTGGGGGGCTGTTTATAGGTCTCAAGGGGAAGTGTATATGGGAAGGCTTGTCAGAATTAGATGTAGTGGGAATATGAGATGTAGCGTTGATTTATTTTATTTTTTTTCGTGTATATAAATAGAAAGGAAAGAGGGAAATAAATGTGCAAGTATTAGTAGTTCATATTTATTACCCTTTTTTCCCTTCCTTCTTGCCATTTCATTCTATCTCATTTTCTCACCTCCCTTTTCTTTCCTCTTCCTCACGTCTTTCTTTCCTCTCTTTCTCTTTATTATAATTTCTCCTTCATCCTTTCGTTATCTCTTCTCGTCTTGCTCCATCCCATTCTGCCTTTTCTTTTGGATTTCTTTTTCTCTTCTTTTCTGCCTTTCTTTTGTTTATTTCTACGTAATCACTTTCTTGGTTTCTCTCTCTTAGATAATGTAGGAGCAACTCACTTTACGCTATAATGCACTCTGTATGGGAAATATATATTGATTTTGTTGTTTAAAAGTAAAAAAAACCTGAGGAAAGTGTGTGTATGTGTGTGTGTGTGTGTGTGTGTGTGTGTGTGTGTGTGTTGACAGTGCACACACACACACACACACACACACACACACATACACACACTCCCCCCCACCCCCACCCCTCCCCCCCTACACCCACACACCAATCATTAATGCCTCTTGCGTACCTATATAAAAAAAATAACAATAACTGGAAAAATCATAATATAGCCGATAGGAAGTGAAGGATTACACGGGATCAAGGGTTTAAATGGATTAGCACGTGTTAGTAATAGTAATGCTTTAATGGTGAACTGTATTGATTGTGATGATGGGAAAGAAATGATGGTGATGATGATGATGATGATGATGATGATGATGATGATGATAAAGGAGAAATAAAAGAAGAAGGATAAAGAAAAGTAGGAGGAGAAAGAGGAGAGAGAAAAGAAGTAGGAGAAAGAAAAGAAGAAGGAGGAGGAAGACAAAAAAGAGAAATAGGAGAAAGAAAAGGAGAAAGAAAAGGAGAAGGAGGAGAAAGACAAAAAAAGAGAAGTAGGAGAAAGAAAAGGAGAAAAAGGAGGAGAAAGAAAAGGAGAAGGAGGAGGAAGGAAGAACGAAAGGAAAAAGTCAAACGGATAAAAAAAATAAAGAAAATAGTAACGAAGAAACGAAATTAGATACGAAAGTTACCATATCAGAGAGAGAGAGAGAGAGAGAGAGAGAGAGAGAGAGAGAGAGTTGATACACACCAAAGAAACAAGGAAGCCAAGACATAAAAGTGGAACAGACAAACTAACAAGTGATTGACGGGACAAAGATCCACTAATACCCTGAACGTGACGTCTTCCTCCTCCTCCTCCTCCTCCTCCTCCTCCTCCTCCTCCTCCTCCTCCTCTTGGTGCTTTTCTTTCCTTGGTTCTCGTGAGCTGTTTGTGTTTTTATCTGTTTGTCTTTCTTGCTTTTGTTGTTGTTGGTATTATCATTATTATTGTCGTTATTATTATTATTATTATTATTATTATTATTATTATTATTATTATTATTATTATTATTATTATTATTATTATTATTATTATTATTATTATATCGTTTCCTTTATTCATTGCATTTCTTCTTCTTCTTCTTCTTCTTCTTCTTCTAGTTATGGTTCATGCTTTTGTTCTCCTTGCTCCAGTTCTTGTTCTTCTACTTCTACTTACTCTTTTCATTATTATTATTATTATTATTATTATTATTATTATTATTATTATTATTATTATTATTATTATTATTATTATTATTGTTGTTGTTGTTGTTGTTGTTGTTGTAGTTGTGTTTGCGCGCCCTCCATGTTGTGTCCACTAAAATGTTTTATATATATGTCGTATTATTATGGAGTGTCGTAATTATTATGAGTGGGAATATTTCGCTGTTTTAGTTATATATGGTGTTTGTGTTTGTTTGTGTTTGTTTGGGTTGATATAGTACTGTGCGGCGTGTGTGTGTGTGTGTGTGTGTGTGTGTGTGTGTGTGTGTGTGTGTGTGTGTGTGTGTGATATAAATATTTACATGTACTATTTCAAATGACAAAGTTGACACACACACACACACACACACACACACACACACACACACACACACACACACACACACACACACACACACACACGAGGGACAACAAAAAGCACTCACCTGTTCCTCCTTTTTTCCACAGGTGAGATCATTAAGGCGGCCACAGGTAAGAGGCTCAATTAACCTGGCAAAGAGGAGGAGGAAGAGGAGGAGGAGGAGGAGGAGGAGGAGGAGGAGGAGTTTTCTTAAGCTTATAAAAATTTCATACACTTTTACCACCTCTCTCTCTCTCTCTCTCTCTCTCTCTCTCTCTCTCTCTCTCTCTCTCTCTCTCTCTCTCTCTCTCTCTCTCTCTCTCTCTCTCTCTCTCAATTTTCCTCCTGCATGCTCTCTGACTGCCTCCTATCTCTCTCCCTCCCTCTCTTCTCTCCATCCTTTTTATGTGGGTATTCAGGGCTTATATAAACTCTTTTAAAGGCTTTGGAGGAGCGAAAAGACCTCCTCTACCTCCCTTCCCTCCCCCCCTCCCTCCCTTCCTCCTTTTCTTCCCTCCTTTGCTGGTTCAATCTAAAGTTAAATCCATTTCTTCAACTCGCTCGTTCCCCATCAATTGTCGATCGTGAGGAAGCCCTGAGGGGGGAAATACAATTGTAAACCTCCCCTCTTACTCCCCTCTCCTACTCTCCCCTCTCCCCTTTCTCTCTCTCTCTCTCTCTCTCTCTCTCTCTCTCTCTCTCTCTCGTTTCTGCCATCTTATTCACACTCATGTCTGTTTCTCGCTCTCCTTTTCTTTCCTCTTTGCTCATTTTCTCTCTTCTGTTTCTTTTCTTCCTTTCTTTCTTTTGTTTGTTTGTGTTTTTCCACTTCATCCTTTTCATTTTTCTTTTCGTCTTGTTCCATCCCATTCTGCTTTTTTTTTCTTTTTTTTTGCGTTTCTTTATCTGCATTTTATTTCGCTTTTTCTTCTTCCTCTCTCTTCTCTCTCTCTTCTTCCCCCTCTTCTCTCTCTCTCCTCCCTTCCTCTTTTGTTTTGCTTCCACTTCATCCTCTTCTTTTTCTTCTTCTCATCTTGCTCCATCTCATTCTGCCTCTTTCTTTTTCAGTTTCTTTTATTTCCATTTTCTTTCTCCCTCTCCCTCTTCCCCTTTTATTTCCTCCCTTCCTCTCGTCATTCATCCTTATCTTCCTCCTCAGTTCCTTCCCTCATTCCCTTCCTCCCTCCCTCCCTCCCTTCTTCCCTCCCTCCCTCCCTCCGTCTCCTTCTTGCAAAGCTCTCTGTATTTCTTTGTTTATTTATTTTCATAGACTCTTCCTCCTCCTCCTCCTCCTCCTCCTTCTCCTCCTCCTCCTTGTTGCCTCTCATTCCCCATTTTTCCTCCCTTTCATTCATGGTTATCTTAATCTTCCTCTTCTCCTTTGTCTTCCTCCCTCCTCCTTCATCTCCATTTTTTCCCTCATCTCCTCTTTCCGAACACTCGACCTCCACCATATTTATCGCATCTCATTCACCTCCTCCTCCTCCTCCTCCTCTTCCTCCTTCTCCATCACCCCCCTCCTCCTCCTCCTTTATTCTACCTGCTTTTTTTAGACAGAAGGAAAGAAGAGGGAGAGAGCAGAAGGGTGATGAGAGGAGAGGAGGAAAGGAGAAAATGGGTAAGGAGGAGGAGGAGGAGGAGGAGGAGGACCATAAGCAGAGGGAAATTTTGTCTAAAGAAATGTGAGAAGAGTGCTTAGGGGAGAAATAACGATGACGGAATGGGAGGGAGAGAGAAAGAAACGGAAGGTGAAGAGAGGGAGAGAGAATAACAAGTGCTGAAGAGGAGGAGGAGGAGGAGGAGGAGGAGGAGGAGGAGGAGAGAGAGAGAGAGAGAGAGAGAGAGAGAGAGAGAGAGAGAGAGAGAGAGAGAGAGAGAATGAGGAGCTCAACAAGATTCCTTTACATATATTCATTTGCAAAGTTTTTTTTTTTCTCTCTCTCTCTCTCTCTCTCTCTCTCTCACTCTCTCTCATAACCCCGGCAAAAGAGGGAAATAAATATGCATGATAGAAAAAAGAAAAAAAAACCTCGCTGTAACATATTTCACACACACCCCATTTATTCATTATGCGCCGCCCCCTGCCCCTTCCCCTCTAACCCCTCCCCAACCCCTCCCGCCCACTAGCACTACTTCAAAAATGGTCTCTCACTTCAAATCACATGAAAAGTTGCCCAAAAATCCTTCCCTTCCTCCTTCCCTTCCTCTCTCCGTGACCATATTTTTATTCTAGAGCTTTGCGTATTCTGCCTTAAATTTAGGAAATGTAGTAACAATAATCGTTGTGGTGGGTGGGGATGTTTTGGGTTAGATAGGCTGGTGTTTGTTATGGCTTGTTTTGGTTTCCAGTGTGAATGTTTGTGCTTTTTTTTCTGATTTTGGTGATATTTTGCTTTTCTGTTTCCCTGTTTTTTTTTCTGTTTTCTCTCCTGGTTTTGGTGAGTTTCAGTTTTCTTTTATCTTGTTTTTTTTTTCTTGTCTAATATAAATCATCTTTTTGTATTTACTTCTCTATTTTAACATTGATTTATTTTATTTCTAAGCTGCTACTACGACTACTACTTCTACTACTACTACTACTACTACTACTACTACTACTACTACTACTACTACTACTACTACTACTACTACTACTGCTACTACTACTACTACTGCTACTACTACTACTACTACTACTACTACTACTAACCAACAATGACAGGCGCCCCTAACCAGCCAGCCTTCAGCGTCGCGGGGTTGCCAACTGGTCACATCCCCTTCGTGTGTTGACCTTTGGAAATTAATTGTATCGAGAACCTCACGAGTGGATTTATGAGCGTAGTCACGTGATAAATTATGTTGATTCTTTGCTCGGGGTAATTGTTTTCCGTTGCATTTGTTTCTCTGATTAATGATATGCTTACTTTTTTTTATGAGTTAAGCCTTTGTATTTTTTTGTTCATTTTTTTGGTTAATTTCCTCGTTTTTCTTTTTTTCCCATTTTCTCCGTCTTATTTTTTTTTTATATGTTTCTCTAATTAATGATGTGCACCTTTTTTGAGTTAATTTATTTTTATGTATTTGTTTGCGTTTCTCTTTATATTTTTGTTTTACTTTTTATCTGTCTTTTTCTGGGTTGGTTGTAATCTCTCGTTCCTTTCTTTTATTGTGTATTTTATTTACTTTGTTTGCTTTTGTTCTCTTTTTAAACGTGTTGCTTTTTGCAGTTTATGATTTGTTACACTTTTCTATATTTCCAAGTTCACTCTTTGTCTTCTCTGGTTATATACTTGATGCGCTGTTTTTTTGTTTTTTTCCCTTTGACTAGTTTTTAATGTTTTCCAGCGTGTTGTGTGTGTGTGTGTGTGTGAGAGAGAGAGAGAGAGAGAGAGAGAGAGAGAGAGAGAGAGAGAGAGAGAGAGAGAGAGAGAGAGAGAGAGAGAGGAAAACGTGTTAAGGGAGAGGAGGTAACACGGAGAGAAATAAAAGATGGATAGAGAGAGGGAGATAGGAAATTAAGGAGAGGAGGAAATATAAACAGAAATTGGAGGGAAAGTTTTTTTTATATGTATTTTTTATTTTCTTTTATTTCCTTTTTCTCTCAGCGGTAGCGTATCACTCCTGCGTCGCTCATTTCAGACAACTTACAACGCCGAGGAAACAGAAATGCAGAAATATTTAACGAAAACCGACTGAAAACGAGAATATTTACACACGCATTTTCTTTTCTTCTTCATTCAGTGCTCTCGGCTTTCTTTCGCTCCATGATATACGAATTTTCACAACGATAAAGAAAGAAAAACATTAAAATACGTGACGAGAATAAACTAAAACACGACATTTTTCATAGTTTCCTCATCTGGCGTCGTTTTTGTTTCGTCGTTTTTGTTTTGTCGTGTTCAATCTGTGCTGAGTGTTGTAATGTTCAGTCTGTGAGGAGGTGCAAAGAGAAGGACGGGGCTGAAAGAATAGAGAAATAGAGGAATGAGTGAGTGAAGGGAAGGAGGGATGGAGAGACGGCTAGAAAGGTTAAGCGAAGGAAAGGAGGGAGAGGAATGGATAGAGGGGAGTGGATGTTCAATCTGTGGTGAGTTTTGTAATGTTCAGTCTGTGAGGAGGTGCAAAGAGAAGGACGGGGCTGACAGAATAGAGTAATAGAGGAATGAGTGTGTGAAGGGACGGAGGGATTGATGGAAAGAGTTTGAGAGGTTAACCCGGTAACAGCGACGGGCCAAATTTGTGGCTTTACCGTGTACCAGCGATGGGCCAAATTTTTACCATGATATAAACCCCCAAAATAGTTGATGCACAAACTGATCACAAATGCATTGGTACTATATATAATGAAATGGTTTACGTTTCTCATTAATTCGCTTAGAGGGGCCTTTAAGATACATGTTCCCCGTAGCTACCGGGTTAAGCGAAGGAAAGGAGGGAGAGAAATGGGTAGAAAGGAGTGTATGTTCAATCTGTGCTGAGTGCTACTACATCAGAAGGAAAATATACGGAAACTCATGACATAAATTAAGTAAAAGTAAGCAAATAAGTATGGAAAGGAGGTATCATTCGTCCATATTTTCACGATAACAGTTTTGACCTTTCTTTTATGCCAGTGTACATATAGGCTGGTATTATAAGACACTAGCATCTCACATCAACTATTTCTAAAGGTCAAAGAGGGGATCAATCGGGGTCTAATGAGTGTTTCTTTACGTTCGCGGTACAGAAGAAGGGCTAAACTACCACCAGGGTCATAAAACTACTCCTGGAAATGCCCAAAACTCATACGAAAGCCTTGACAAATGTGTGTACTTGGGTGAGGAAATGTTTAGTGATACGGCCCATAGTGTTACAGGGTCAAAGGTCATAGAGATATTAAAACTCGTGACATATACCAACTTGTTTTTACACTAAAGGAAGCAGCTCAAGGGCAAAGATCAATGGGAAAACAACCCCGCGTATCGCTGCTCCTGTAAAAGAAAGTATAGATGAGTTGCCAAAAAGTATAGATGGAAGATAGATAAAAGGAAGTTAAAAATAGGACAGTGTTAGTATCTTTAGTATCATTGACACATATTTTAATGATAAGAGAGGTGGTCTTTGCTCCGTCCAATATATGTTAAGTGTCACAGCGCCAAAGGCCCCAAAAGATTGAAACGTGTGACTGAAAATAGAAAAAAATAACAGGATAAAAAGTAAGTGAAAAAATACATCGCCATTATCATTAGTTCTATTCTCACACATTTGAACGTTGAGCATCGGGGAAAATGAACAAATGTGAGCCGGGAATTTAATGGTTCAAACACACACACACACACACACACACACACACACACACACACACACACACACACACACACACCTGGCGTTTTAAAGCAGGTGTTAATTAACGAGAATCAGGTCGTTGCCATTAGGTAGGGAAGGTTAAAAGGGGGAGGGAAGGGGGGAGCGGGGGGGGAAGGGGAGAGGGGGAGAATTCATGGCCGCGATAATGCAAAGCTGGAATAGGATGAAAAAAAGTATTGTTAAGTTATCGATGCGGAAATTAAAGTATGTGTTTGATGATGGAAAATGCAGATAGGTAATGTGTGTTGGGATTTAGGTTGTGCTTTATCATTATTCTTGTTGTTTTTTGTTAATACTATTATTGTTGGAATAGGGTGAAAATAATGATTAAGTTATTGCTGCGGGGAAAAAAAATGTGTTTGAAAATGTAAAATGGAGATAGGTAATGCGCGTTATGAAATTGGGTTGTGCTTTATCATTATTTTTGTTGTTGTTTTTGTTATTATGATTATTGTTGGAGTAGGGTGAAAATAATGATTAAGTTATCGCTGCTGGGAAAAAAATGTGTTTGAAAATGTAAAATTGAGTTAGGTAATGCACGTTTGGAAATTGGGTTGTGTGTTTTATCATTCTTGTTGTTGTCGTTGTTATTGTTGTTGTTGGAATAGGATGAAAAAGAATGGTTAAGTTATTGCTGCAGAAAATGAAAAAAAAAGTTTGAAAATAGAAAATATACGTAATGCATGTTAGAAAATGAGTTATTTTTTGTATTATTGTTGCTGTTGTTATAATTATTAATAGCAGTAGTGTCTTAAAAAAAAATAGAATGAAAAGAATAATTAGTTAGTTGTCACTGCGGAAATTCAAAAAATAAAAATAAAAATAAAATATATAGAATACGTAACATTGAGGTCACGCGCGGCTATATCGTATACTTCAAACTCACCGTGCTGGAAATATGGTTGTGGTGTTATTATCGTTGCTGTTATTGTTATCGTTATTATTATTACCATTACTGTTGTCGTTATTATCAGTGCACTTAAACACATACATCGGGCGCGGTGAGAGACAATTGTGTAAAAAGCGGACGGGAATCGAATCACACGTTGCTTTGTGTATCCACGTTTGATGCGGATTAGCAATAAACTCTGCCCAGTGTATGAGTGTCCTGCATGTAGGGAGGGCCGCGGCGCGTCACTTGTATTTGGGGTTCCATAGATAGGTAGCCATTCCGGTACTTATGATTGTTTTGTCATCTGTACTCAGTTGTGATATCCCCTATTATGTCATCTATTCTGTTGTAATTTCCTTTTTCAGTCATCTATAGTGTTGTAATTCCCATATTATGTTATATATACTCAGTTGTAATTCCTATTTTTCTGTCATCCATAGCCCGTTGTAATTTCCCTTTTCTGTCATCTATACTCAGTTGTAATTCCCTTTTTCTGTCATCTATACTCAGTTGTAATTCCCATATTATGTTATATATATTCAGTTGTAATTCCTATTTTTCTGTCATCCATAGCCCGTTGTAATTTCCCTTTTCTGTCATCTATTCTGTTGTAATTTCCTTTTTCTGTCATCTATAGTGTTGTAATTCCCATATTATGTTATATATATTCAGTTGTAATTCCTATTTTTCTGTCATCCATAGCCCGTTGTAATTTCCCTTTTCTTTCATCTATACTCAGTTGTAACTCCCTTTTTCTGTCATCCATAGTCCGTTGTAATTCCATATTTTGTCATCTATACTCAGGTGTAATTTCCCTTTTTGTCACTTATACCCAGTTATAGTTCCCCTTTTCTGTCATCTTTCTAGTCTTAATTTCCTTTTATTTTGTACTTTATATCCAGCTACTAATCTTTTCCTAACGCCCTAGTTCTAATTTCTTATATTTTCAAAGCGTAATGCAAAGTAACTATTAAACTATCTGGGTCAACACGGCAATTATATTTTTCCCGCCAAAGTTTTTTTTTCTGTTTCTTTTGTTCTCCATTTTCCTTTCTCCTCAAAATTCATGTATTCCCACACTTAATTATCTCTCTTTTCCTCCTTTCCTTTATTCCTATCAGTTAAACACATTACCTCCATAGCACAATAAACAGTCAAGCAGGATCACTAATAACAAAAAGGCTATTGAATATGTAAACTTTATTTTTAAGGGAAACTCAATTAAAATCACAGAAAAGAGAGAAAGAAAGAGACAAAAGAGGAGAGAGAGAGAAGCATCGGTCACTCACTACATTGTTGAAGGTCTTTGTTGGGTCTGTGCCGCAAGGGTGAGAGAGAGGGAGAGAGGGTGAGAGAGAGAGAGGGAGAGAGGGGAGTGGAAGGGTGGATAGGAGGGGCCTCTCTACCGCAATGGAGAGGAGGAAGGAGAGAGAGAGAGACGGGAGGAAGGTCTTAGGAAGGGAAAGAGGAAAGGAGAGGAGAGGGCGGATGCATGGAGTGGCCGGCTGCGTGAGGGAGAGAAGGGAGAGGAGGAGGAAAGATAGAGAAGGACAAAGGACTAAAGGAAGGGAGTGTGCAAAGTGGAGGGCTGGAAGGACAGTTTGGAAGGTTAAACGAAGGAAGGGAAGGAAAAAAAATGAAGGAAAAGGAGTGGGAGAAAGATAAAGGGATGAGAAAGTGAGTTACAGAGAAAGAAAGGAAGAGAAGTGAAGAAAGGAAGGAGTGGAAGAAAGATAGGGAGACAAGGAGAAAGAGAAAGAAAGGGGAAAGTGAAGGCGAGAGAAAGAGAAAATGAAAAGAAAGTGACAGAATAAAGAGTGGTAAGAGAAGTAAGAGAAAGGAAGGAAAACGAGAGAAAGAGTGAGGGAATGGGGTAGCAGAGTAAACACGAAGGGAACGAAAAGGGAAGAGGAAGCGGAATGGTTAGAGGGAGGAAATGGAAGGAAAGAGAGGAAGGAAAGACTGGAAATATAGGAGATGAAGGGAATGGGTGATGAAATATACAACACCACACCATACCACACCACGCCACACCACGCCAAACCACACCACAGCAAACCACAGCACACCAAACCAAGCCACATCACACTAACCACACCACACCACATAAAACACTCTATAGCCACAGCACATTACAGGAAGCCACACTAAAAAAAAAAAAAAAAGTTGAGAGGACATATAAGAGAGGAGGAGGAGGAGGAGGCAAGACAGGATAAGAGAGAGAGAAGGAAAAAAATAATAAAGGATGAAGAATTAATGCTAAAGGAGAGAAGAGAGAAAGAAAGAAAGAAAGAAAGAAAGAAAGAAAGAAAGAAAGGAAGAAGGTCACACCAGAAAGAAAGAAAGAAAGAAAGAAAGAAAGAAAGACACCACCTCAACCACACTAATCTATACCACACCACACAATGCGCCACACCCCCTGACCACATCACAACCACTACATTACCACCATATCCTTTCCCCATCCCTTTTCCATTCCAAGCTTCCGCCCTTGAGAGAGAGAGAGAGAGAGAGAGAGAGAGAGAGAGAGAGAGAGAGAGAGAGAGAGAGAGAGAGAGAGAGAGAGAGAGAGGTCTCTGTCTATAGAGAGAGAGAGAGAGAGAGAGATAGAGAGAGAGAATCTCTCTCTCTCTCTCTCTCTCTCTCTCTCTCTCTCTCTCTCTCTCTCTCTCTCTCTCTCTCTCTCTCTCTATTCATTCACAAGATTTTTATCACTGTTTATGTGTGTGTGTGTGTGTGTGTGTGTGTGTGTGTGTGTGTGTGTGTGTGTGTGTGTGTGCAAGTAATGAAATTGGAAATGGCCGGAAAGTAATTAAATTCTAGTAAAAACATGTGTATCATTAACATACACACACACACACACACACACACACACAGAGAGAGAGAGAGAGAGAGAGAGAGAGAGAGAGAGAGAGAGAGAGAGAGAGAGAGAGAGAGAGAGAGAGAGAGAGAGAGAGAGAGAACACCACACGAATTAAAATATTTATGAAGGGGCAATGAAAACGAAGATTTACACACACACACACACACACACACACACACACACACACACACACACACACACTAAAAAAAAATATGAAAGGCCGTTTTCTCTTATGATGATTGTGGTTGTGCTGGTGGTGGTGGTGGAGGTGAAGGTGGTGGTGGAGGTGGTGTGGTAGGGGGTGTGGAGATAATTGTGGGGGTTGTGGTGATGGCGATGGTGGTGGTGATTGTGGTGGTAGTGGTGGTGGCGGGGGCCTTATCGCACACCGCGGTCGTAACGATAAAACGCTACAACGAAACTTTTATTATTGGTTCATTTAACGTCCATTACTGTTACTTCGGCGCTGGATGCTGCGTTTCCGGCTGAGAGAGAGAGAGAGAGAGAGAGAGAGAGAGAGAGAGAGAGAGAGAGAGAGAGAGAGAGAGAGAGAGAGAGAGAGAGAGAGAGAGATTAAGCTCTTTACCGCACAACAAAGACAAAAAAGAAAATGAAACAGACAGATAGAAAACAGACAGATACACAGATCAAAGACAACAAAAAAAGTGAAACAGACAGAGAAAACAGACAGACACAGAGAGTAGAGAGAGAGAGAGAGAGAGAGAGAGAGATATTAAGCTCTTTACCGCAAAACAAAGACAACAAGGAAAGTGAAACAGAGACAGACAGAAAACCAACAGACACACACACAAAAGGAGAGAGAGAAAGAGAGAATAACAGAAACAGAAAAATACAAGAAACCGAAAAATACAGACAGACTCGTACAGAAACAGACAGATAGACAGACAGACAGACGGACAGACAGACACGCCCTTCTTCAGACAGCGGGAAAAAGGCCGATTCAGTCTTTTGTCGCAGAATTTTAGCGAAGAAAGTTTTTGAGATGCGAGTCTGCCGTTATTTTTTTTTTTAAACCTGATCTCTTGGCAGAGCATAAAGGTGCAGTTTTGTCTCCTCTCCTCCAGACGAGAGAGATGGAGGGAAGGAGAGATAGAGAGACATGGAGGTGGAGGAAAGGAGAGATAACAGGAGAGGGAGGTGAGATTGAGGGAAAAAGAAGGTTCGTTTTGTCTTTTCCTTCAGAAGTTAGAGATGGAGAGAAGGAGAGAGAGAAATGGAGGAAAAGTGAGATAGAGAGAAGGGAGTGAGAGAGAAATAAGAGTGAGAAAGAGAAGAGGGAAAGGAAGCTGCATTTTCTCTCTATTCTTTTGTTTCCTTTCCTCCAAAACCGAGAGAAAGAGAGATAGAGATGGAGGGAAAGTGAAAAGGAAGCGGGAGAGAAAAGTGAGAGTGAAAGGGAGAGGAGTGAAAGGAAGTTGTATTTTCTCTCCTTTCCTCCAGAACTTAGAGAATGAGAGAAAGGGAGATAGGGATGGGGGAAAAAAAGATAAAGAAAGAGAGGGAAGTTAGGAGAAGGAAGTGAGAGGAGAGTGAAAGGGAGAAGAGGAAAAGGAAGTTGTATTTTGACTCCTTTCCTCCAGAGCCCTCAGACGGTGGGAGAGAGAGAGAGAGGGAGGAAAAAAAGGGAGAGAGAGGAAAGGGAGGTAAAATCGAGGAGACGAGAGAAAGAAAGAGAGAAAAGGAAGAGAACGCCATATACTCCGTCTCCCTTTCGATTTCAGCTTAGAGAGAGGAAGGAAAAGGGGGAATAGGGTGAGGAAAGGGAGGGGAGAGAAGGGAGGAGGAAAGAGGGGAAAAAGAGAAAAAAAGAAAGAGAGAGAAAGGAAAAGAAAAGACATATTCCCTCTCCCTTTCGATTTCAACTTAGAGAGAGGAAGGAAAAGGGGAGGAGGAAAGTGAGGGTGGAGAGAAAGGGGAGGAAAGAGAGAGGAAGGAAAAGGGGAATAATGGGAGGGAGAGGTTTAGGAAGAGGAAAGAAAAAGGGAATGGGGGAGGCAAGAGGGTTGAGAGAAGGGGAGAGGGAAGAGAGGAGGAAAGAGGAGGAACGGAGGAAAGAGGGGAGAGAAGGGTGAGGGGAAGAGGGCCGGAAAGAATGATGATAATGAGTGAGGGAAGAGGAATGGAGAGAGATTAGGAGGAGGGAGAGTGGCGTGGAGAGAGAGAGAGAGAGAGAGAGAGAGAGAGAGAGAGAGAGAGAGAGAGAGAGAGAGAGAGCACCCTTTTGAAACACACACAAATGACTTCAAATCTCTTTCAACAACAACAGCTACAACAACAACAACACCACCACTAACAGAAGCAACTTTAGTAATAACAATAACAAGAACAAAAACAACAAAAGCAGAAATAAAAAAAAAACTAGGAAAGGAAAGCAATAACAAGTATTCCTTTGTATTCCTTTCCTCCTCCTCCTCCTCCTCCTCCTTCGCTTTCTCTGGAATACAATTTTGATCAACATTTTTAACTTGTATTTCCATGTATGGGAGAGAGTAAGGAGTCATTCTCTCTCTCTCTCTCTCTCTCTCTCTCTCTCTCTCTCTCTCTCTCTCTCTCTCTCTCTCTCTCTCTCTCTCTCTCTCTCTCTCTCTCTCTCTCTCTCTCTCTCTCAGCTGAAGTGTAAGGTGTATGCCTGGCCTGGTTCGTGTGTGTGTGTGTGTGTGTGTGTGTGTGTGTGTGTGTGTGTGTGTGTGGTGTCTGTGGTTTTATTCTCTCTCCCCCATTGTTGACTTTTTCGAGGCAGAACGAATCTCACTCTTTCTCTCCTTTCCTCCATCCCTACCTACCTCTCCTCTTCCCTCTTCCCTTCTCTTCCTGTTCCTCTTCTTCTTCCTTTCATCCCTCTTCCTCCTTCTCTTCCTCTCTCTCGTCACAGTCGTATCGTTAGACTTTCCTTTATTTTTGAGGATTTCGCTCCCTCCGTTCCTCCCTCCTTTCCTCCCCTTTCCCCCTTTTTCTCCCCACCCCTCCCCCCGTTGAAAGCGCAGAGGGGGTACAGAAGTAGGGGGTTGAGAGAGGGAGAGGAAAGAACGCCGAGGGGGGTCTGAAGACAGGGGTGTGGAGGAGGAGGAGGTAGGGATGGAATAGGGAGGGGGGAAAAAGGGGAAGAGGAAGGAAAAGGGAGTGGAAGGGAGAGGAGATGGAAGTGGAAAGGGAGGAGAAGGAAGAAGAGGCAGAAGAATGGGATGGAGAAGTAGGTGTGTTTGAGGAAGAGGAGGAGGAGGAGGAGGAGGAGAAGAAAGGAAGAGGAGAAGGAATAGGAGGAGGGGACAGGGGAGGAATAGAGGCACTGAGGGTGGAGAGCTTGGCCGCACACCACGTCGGCTGTGGCAATGGCTGAACCGTCGGCTCCCCGCGGCGAGGAGGGTTCGTCTCCATTACCGGGTGTCTCGTCGGGCCGGCGGAGGCACACTTGTCTCTTGGGGCCTCGGCTGCCGCGTCGGGAAGCCGTTTTTACGCCTCCGTCCTACACCGAAGATAATTCTCGGCGCTTGAATCGTCGAACTGAAATATTGAAGCTGCCGCCGAGGATTGAGGCGTTGGGGGAGGCAGCGGCGGCGGGCGGCGTGGCGTGTCTCGACTTCGAGTGGCGCCGCTGCTTCCCGCCTCCCGCCGCCCAGCCTTCCGCCGCCCGTAAATCATCTTTATAGGCGAGGACAAGTGCCGAGACACCAGTAGGAGGTTCCTGGAGATCAGAGGCGCCCCGCTGTGCCTCCCGCAGTAAAGAGAGAGTGAGGAAACGCCCCCAGACAATGTTTTTTCTCAAGGGCCTCGCCGCCACACTCCTGAGACCTCCATGAGTCACACACGTCCATGGCTTCCAGGGATTAAGAGGGAGAGTGATAAACAAGTCCTCAAGCGTTCATTAAACCCGCTCATCAGGTGCTTCACGGACATCTGTACACCTGAATAGCTACTCACCTGGTCGAGGGAGAGAAGGGAGAGGAGGTACGGAAGGAAGGGAGAGAGATACCGTAACCCTTTGCATAATTGAGCACGTGACGCGGAGATAAAGAGGCGGTAAGTGCCGTTCGGTGTTCCAAGAGGAGAAATAGAATATCCAGAAGGGTCGCCTAACTTCTGACGGCCTATACCTCCTCCTCCTCCTCCTCCTCCTCCTCCGCCTCCTCCTCCTGCTCCGTTTTTTTTTTCGGGAGTTATTTCCACAAGTTTTCTCCCTCCGCCGCCCCGAATGTCAGAGGCAAATATTTAAGCAGCAACTTTGTTTTTTGAGACAGGGAAGCGCGCCGCCCGCCTCCCTTTATTCCTGGCCCGACGACTTACAGGTATGCAGAGACACACACACACACACACACACACACACACACACACACACACACACACACGTCACACCGGTACATATTCATTCACACATTAATACATCAGTTTGGGCTACCCTTGAAAGTTCTTTGTCGTGGGAGGTCATTATCGTAACATTGTGGCCGGCAGCTGATGACGTGAATGAGTGAGGGAAGGAAGGAAGGAAAGAAAGGTAGAAGGAATGGCAGGAATGGAAGGAAGGAAGGAAGGAAGGAAGGAAATAAAATAAAAAGGATAGAACAGTGAAGGAATGATGAATGAATTGATGGAAGAAAGGAAAGGAGGGATGAAAGGAAGGAGCGAATGAAAGAAAAGTAAGTAAGAGAGAGAGAGAGAGAGAGAGAGAGAGAGAGAGAGAGAGAGAGAGAACTAAGCAACCACTACCCTTTCCTTTGAACTTACACTCCTCCTCCTCCTCCTCCTCCTCCTCCTCCTCCTCTACCTTCTCATACTTCATCAAAATCTAGGCCAGGTAAGCAATAAGCAGGTAATAGTAGTAGTAGTAGTAGTAGTAGTAGTAGTAGTAGTTGTAGTAATAGTAGTAGTAGTAGTAGTAGTTAATTTTGACACACACGTTCACCCTTAACCTTCCCTCTCCCCCCCCCCTCCTCCTCATCCCTTCCTCTCCCCTCCCCTTCCCCCTTCCCTTCCCCTCCCCTTCCTCTCTTCCCTCCCCTCTGAAAAAAGTAATAATAAAAAAGAGAAAAGAGAAAAAAGAGTTAGGCTGAAAACGAGTGAAATTCAACTAAAAGTGAACAGTAACCGTGAACAAAAAGAGAAAAAAAGCGAGAGAGAGAGAGAGAGAGAGAGAGAGAGAGAGAGAGAGAGAGAGAGAGAGAGAGAGAGAGAGAGAGAGAGAGAGAGAGAGAGAGAGAGAGAGAGAGAGAGAGTAAAAAGAAAAATCCCGAAGCCCAAACAGAGAAAGTCGATCAAGAGGCTAAAAGGCTTGAAAATAAAGGAAAAAACATGGAAAATCTGAAACAACGAAGGGAAAAAAAATGGAAACTGGAATGAAAATGAAATAAAATACCGGAAAGAAAATAAAAGAAAAGGAGAGGAAAACAAAAGAGAAGGATAAGGAAATAAATAAATGAAGGGAAATGGAAAAAAAATAATTGACATGCTGTGAAAGGAAAACAGGGAAATGAAACGAGCCAAAGAAACATTAATAGATCAAAACTTAATAAAAAAACGAATATAAAATAGAAAAAAATGGAAATAGTGACCAAGGAAATATAAAAAAAGAGGAAATGGAGTTTGAGAGTGAAATAGAAAATGAAGGTGGCGAAGTAAATGTAGAATAAACAATGTAAGCAAAATAAATCATGAAAAATCAAATAAACAAAAGATAAACGGAACAACCAAATTATACAAAAACAACAACAACAACAACAACAACAACAACAACAACAAATATACAAGATAGTGATAAATCGTGATCAGGGAAACACTTTTAAATAACTGGAGATTGTGAACACAGAAATTAACGAAGAAAAGGAGTTGAAGTGGAAACAAAAGAAGATAGGTAGAAGATGAATAAAAAAAAAGTAGAAAAGTGAATATTGAAAAAGGTGACATTAGGAAGGCGAAGGTGATGAGAGCTTCTCCTCCTCCTCCTCCTCCTCCTCCTCCTCCTCTTCTTTCTTTTCTTCCATGCCAAAACTCTCGTGGGAAAATCCGAGGAAAGAGACAGACAGATGCAGAGAGAGAGAGAGAGAGAGAGAGAGAGAGAGAGAGAGAGAGAGAGAGAGAGAGACTGGCTTCACCCTCGAGTTAGTAGTTTCTTGAGATTTATTGTTAGTTTATTTTCACTTTTCCTTCCATTTATACTTTTTTTCTTTTTTTCTTTTCTTTTTTTCCCCTCAGATGGGTTCCACTCCGCGGCCTGTCGGAAACGCTCGCTGTGTTATTGAACGAAAAAAAAGAAAGAAAAGAAAAAAAGAAAAAAAAGAAAGAAAATAACTCACAAACTCAGTAACTTTATTATTTTTTTGTGAACAAGATTTCTTCTCTCAAGTTTATATTATGTAAAGCACTTTCTCTCTCTCTCTCTCTCTCTCTCTCTCTCTCTCTCTCTCTCTCTCTCTCTCTCTCTCTCTCTCTCTCTCTATCTATCTATCTATCTCAGCTTTAGACTAAGTTCTAGCGAGTTTCAGAAGACTTTATGAGGCGTTATGAGGAGGAGGAGGAGGAGGAGGAGGGAAAAGTTTAAGGAAAAAGTGTTTGAGAGGGTAGCAACAGCCTCCCTCATCCCTCATTTGTAAGGTAAAGGTGTATGTGTGTATGTGTGTGCGTGTGTGTGTGTGTGTGTGTGTCAGAGGACAGAATTGAAGGGAAGAGAATGAGGGAGGGAAGGTAAGAAGAGAAGTAGGAGATAGAAGAGGAGCTAAAAGAGATAAATGATAAAACGTATATAGCGCAGATATGAAAGAAAGAGACTGAGAAAGAGGAGATAAGAGGAAAATTAAGAGGAAAGAGATATATCGAGAAAGGGAAGAGGATGAAAACAAATGGAGAGGTAAGGAATGAGAGGAAAAAATGAGTAAAAATAGAGGGGAAAAGATGTAAATAGGGACTGAATCATGGAAGTGAGGGAAGAAAGAGAAGAATCAAGAGAAAATAAAGGAGGGTAGAAACTTACGGGTAAAGGAAGATGAGAAAAAAAAAAGAATAAGAAAGATGGAAGAAAGAGGGAAAGGAGAGAAGAAAAGGGAGGGTAGGGAGGGAGGGAAAGACAAAAAGAATACCAAGGAAAGAAGAAGGAAGGGAGGAGGGAGGGAGAGAAGAAATGGAGGGAGGGAGGTACAAGGGAGGGAGAGAAAAAAAAGCCCCCCTCAACATTACTCTTCCTTGCCAGAATCTACGTTGTAATCTTCCTTTATAAATGTTTTAGTTACACCTTCGTAATTACCCTTTGTGTGTGTGTGTGTGTGTGTGTGTGTGTGTGTGTGTGTGTGTGTGTGTGTGTGTGTGTGTGTGTGTGTGTGTGTTTGTGTGTGTGTGATTATTTCTTGTTCTGCACGTGACTTTGCATGTAAATTTCTGCTTAAGTGTTTTCCTCGTGTGTGCGTGTGTGTGCGTGTGTGTGCGAGAGCGAGAGCGAGAGCGAGAGAGAGAGAGAGAGAGAGAGAGAGAGAGAGAGAGAGAGAGAAGCAGGTAGGTGCTGTTTGTTTTGTCTTGATTCCAGGTGAAGGCGAGGAAAAAGGGGCGGGGGTTGTGATTTATTAGAGGCGCAGGTGTGTCCAGGTGTGTCCGCTGCCTACTTCCGCTACCTGGAGGAGGAGGAGGAGGAGGAGGAGGAGGAGGAGGTGGAGGAGGAGGAGGAGGAGAGGCAGACAAGTGGAATAATAATAATAATAAAAGATGACAAACTACTTCGTTTACACAACAACTTCCTTTCTTCTCCTCACACCTCAGTCTCTTCTCTGTTCCATCTTCCTTCTCGTTCTTTCCCTCCTCTTTCCATTCCTTCTTCCCTCCACTAATCCTCCTTTGTCCTTCTTCATCTATCATCTTTTCCTCTACGTTCACATTGCTCCCTCCTCCTCTCTTCTCTTCCATTCTTCCTTCTTTCCCTCCACCAGTCTTCTAACGTTATATATGTCATCTTGCTTCTTTCCCTCGATACCACTATACGCGTACTTCTTCAACCTCCCTCTTTTTTCTCTCCTCTATCCATCCTCTCCTTTCACTCTCCCTCCTTTCTTTCCATCTCCTCCCTTCCACTCACACTTCCTCATTCTCCCTGTTCTATCTCCACCATTTATCCTCTCAATCCCCTTCATCTTTCCTATCTTTTCAACCTCCTTGCTTTCCTCCCTTCCATCTCCTTCCCTTTCTCACACAGACTAGCATTCTCTCTCTTCTCTCTCCTCCATCCACCATCTCCTTTCTCCCCTCTCCCCTTCTTTTCCATCTCCTTCCCTTCCTCACACAGACCAGCATTCTCTCTCTTCTCTCTCCTCCACCCACCCTCTCCTTTCCCCCCTCTCCCTTCCTTTCCATCTCCTTCCCTTCCTCTCACAGACCAGCAACCTCTCTCTCTCTCCTCAATCCATCCAATCGTCCTCCCTCCCCATCTCCTTTCCCCACACCGTCCAGCATCATTAGCGAACACAAGTTTCACCGCGTCAGCTTACCTCTGTCGCCTGCCAAGAGCTTTATGATAACCTTACGACCCCCGCCCCCCCGAAGGCTTTACACGCCCATGAAAAATATCGATTCGGCCCGATTTTAGTGCGGCATCGAAACCCTTTTTTGCGAAGCCCCGTCCGTCCGTCCGTCGTTCCGTCCGTCTTCTCAGCGTGAATGAGGGGTTGATGGCGGTGGGGAATTGAGGAAGGTTGGAAATGTTGCCGTGTAAATTGTGTGTATTGTTAGGTGGTGGTGGTGGTGGTGGTAGGTAGGTAGGTGGGTGGTAATGGTGGTGATGGTCAAGGAGGTTTAAGGTAGGTAGGTAGATGATGGTAGGCTGTTTGTATTCTTCAGTGGTGATGGTGGTTGTTATGTTAGGTAAGTAGGGAGTGAGGGCAAGAGGAAGGGAGGGAGGTAACGTAAGTAGATCGATAGGTCGGGAGGTAGCTAGACAGGTAAGTAGAAGGGTTGGTATGTGGGTAGATAGGTGTGAGTAGATTATAGGAGGTAGTAGTTGTATGTGCGTGTGTGTGTGAATCTTCAGGTGAGTCGAGGTTTACCTGGGGAAGATGACGAGGCAGGCAGGTGAGGTAAGGTGAGGTCAGGTAAAAAGGAACATAATTCACTCTTCTCGTAAAACCGAAAGAAGAAAGAGAGAGAGAAGATTCCATCAGTATTCCCCGCCGTTGACTCGTCGCATTGAGGGATTAAGTCTCGGCCCGTTAATCCCTCGTGCAACAACGCCGCTTCATTCCGTCCTGCCTGACCTTCAGAACCACAAGGGAATAAACACCGCACTGGAAAAGCATAAAAAGTGAGAAAAATATTGTTGAAGTCCCACTCATCTATACGTTTGAAGAGCCATTGGGTCGTATGATAAGACATTTCATGGCCAAAGAACACATATTGACAAGGCTTTCATAGGGGTTGTGGGTATTTCCAGGAGTAGTTTTATGACACTGGTGGTAGTGTGACCCTTCTGTACCGTGGACCTGAAGAAACACTCATTAGAACCCGACTGACCCCCTCTTTGACCTTTAGAAATAGCTGATGTGAGAAGCGAAAGTGTCTTGTAAAACTGACCATTGTTTTGTAAGGCAATTTGAAGTTTGTGTTAGATGATTTTAATACATTGCCGCCTCATTCCAGCTTGACCCTTAGAACCACAAGGGCACTAAACCCCGTATTGAAAAAGCATGAAAAAGTGAGAAAGGTCTGGCTAATACTTCCACTCATATAAACGTTTGAAGAGCTTGTGTTTCGTGAGTCAAGTCCCTAATGAATACTTTAAAGACCTCGAGTTAAGCCTCTACACAAGACCGAAGACACTTTTTATAGAACCTGTAGCGGCCGAAGAGCTATTTTTTAAGGCAGGACAGAAGACCCTTTTTAGAACCTTTTGCAGGCGAGAGACTTTTTAGAACCTTTTGCGGCGAAGATCTATTGTTTAAGGCATGCAGTTTTGGGTGTTTCTGTTGGATAATCATCAGACCTCGAGTCACGAGTATACAAGACAGAAGACACCTTTTCTAGATCCTTGGGCGAGTGTAGGTCTACCCTTACCCGCAGTGTCGCTTCCGTCCCTGTGGTTCTGACGGGTGCAAATCGTCATCAGGGAAGTGAAAGGCGATGAAAAACGAGCCGAGATTACCGCAAAAAAAGTTCCCTGAAAAATGACGTGTTAGATGTATTATTATCGCTCTATACGCGGAACTCAAAAGGTACTGAGCGTGCATTTAATGATTCCCTTGACATTTAACTCTGCGAAAACATAATCCATCACTTGGAGATTAAATAACATGGTGATTTCAAACATTGCGTGAAGTGGGATTTGATTAACATTACCGATATCAACTTGGACGTGGAGTAAAGTTAGAATTATTATTGGCGTGTAAACATCGAGTGTATTACGTTTATTTGGATACGTAATAATGTAACGTGTAAGGTATTGGGTCACGGGATAAATAGCTTGATCTCTGGAGTATGTTATATCTGGCAACATTTTATTGTTCATTAAGCAGTAACGAGTTCTAGTATTAATATCCTCTGTCATAACAACCACTATCACTACCACGGTCACCTCCATCACCATCACCATCAACATCACCATCATTATTATTATTATCAACAAATCACCAAGAAGAAAAAACAAGAAGAAGAAGATGAAGAAAAAGGAGGAGAGGAAAAGGAAGGAGAAGAAGAATAAATTAAAGAGCAAGAACAAAACAAGAAGACTAAAAAGAAAACGTCAACAACAACAACAACAACAAAAATAATTAAGGAGGAAAGAGAACAAAAACAAAAGCAAGAACAAGAAAAAAATGAGAACAAGAAAATCAACAACAACAACAACAACAACAACAACAACAACAACAACAACAACAACGACAACAACAAAAATAATTAACGAGGAAAGAACAAAAACGAGAAAAAGCAAGATAAAAGAAGATCAACAACAACAACAAAATCAACAACAACAGCAGCAAAAGCAACAACAAAAGTAATTAAAGAAGAAAAATGAGATCAATAACAACAACAACAAAATCAACAACAACAACGACAACAACAACGCACTCCCCTCCTCTCCTACGACTGGCGGCAACTCCCAACAAAACCTTTAAGTCTCTCCCCTTTTTTCACTATTAAATTTTCACATCCCGCGTCGACGAATCGCATCAGCTAACACTCCGGTAAAAAAACACCAGCGAGAACCATCCTTGAGGCCCGCTGAACTATTCCGTCGCTGTTTTAATGATGAGCGAGGAGCAGCTGCCGGGCCTTATGATATGCGGCGTGGAAATCTTATTCTGCTTCGTGGCCCATATTATCAAACGTTTCGAGTCCAACACACAGACGTTTGATAGGGATTTCGTAGATGTTGTTGAGCTTGATGTGAGGCGTGGAAATCCTTATGCTGCTGCCTTGTATATATTTAAGGTCTGTGGGTCTGTGGTGTAAATTCTCAAGCATTTCAAGACCTACACACACACGCACTCACACAAACATTTGATAGTGCTTTTGTATAGGTTGTTGTGCTTGATGTGTGGCGTGGAAATCCTTATCCTACTGCTACGTTGTATATAGGGTTGCCAAGGGTGGGAAAGTTTCCGAAAAAAAAATTGCAAGGAAAGTTTCTTGGAATTTTCAGTGCCCGGGAATTTAGATTTTTGGGGAATTTTCAAATTTTTCACACATGGGTATCTTCAAACACATGATTGCCAGGGCCTTTTTGTATAAATCAACAAAGAATGACCTCACTTTGTTGTATAGAAAGTCTCATTAGTAAGGAAGCTTATATGAATTTTGAATCAAAACCTATAATAACTGTTTGGGGTTTTGTTTGGCTAGGTTAGGTTAAGTTTAGGGTATCTTCAAACACATGATAACCAGCACCTTATGGTAGTAGTAGTAGTAGTAGTAGTAGTAGAGCCATTTGACAACCATGAGATATTCGAGGGTTTTAGATTAGAATTGTCTCGTTTCTCTCTCTCTCTCTCTCTCTCTCTCTCTCTCTCTCACACACACACACACACACACACACACACACACACACACACACGTCCGGCACAAATCATTATCTCGTGGTCTTTAATGTCGCTCCAATGGCCGCCGGCTACCGTGTGTGTGTGTGTGTGTGTGTGTGTGTGTGTGTACAGGAAGTTCTCTACTCTTCCTGGTCTTCCTCTGCAGTATTTGAAGTGATGCCAAATTGACGGGATGGGATGAGAAAGGGAAAGGAGGAGAAAGGAGAGGAAAAGATAATGTATGGAATTAAAATATAAGTGAAAGGAGAGCAAAAGAAAGGAAAGAAAATTAGAGAAAAGCAAAGGAAAAGTGTGGAAATAATAAGTGACAGGAAAGAGAATGAAAGAGAAGCCGAAGGGAAAGAAAGTGAAAGTTAAAGGAAAGGACAGGAAAGGAGAAAGTAATGAAAAGAGAAGAAAATAAAACAAAACGGGATAACAGGATAGCAATGGACACTAACGGAAATTAAAAGGAAGGAAAGGAAGGATTAGAGGAAAGCTGGAAAAGGAAGGAAGGTGAGGGAAGGGAGGACGAGAGGATGAGAGGAAGGCGAGGTAACAGGATAGCAATACATGGACACTAACGGAGAGGAAAGGAAACGAAAGGAAGGATGAGAGAAAAGCTAGAAAATAAAGGAAGGCAAGGGAAGGGAGGACGAGAGGATGAGAGGAAGGCGAAGGAAGGGAGGACGAGAGAAAAGGGAGAGAAGCAAAGAGATGAGGGGAAGGAAAGCGAGCGAGGGAGGGAAGGAAGGCACAGAAAGGAAGACTGGCAAGTGAATGCATGGAGACGAGGAGGGACATGCACTGACTGAATGGACCGGATATATATTTTTCTTAACTGCATGGAGGAGTAGAAGAGCGTGAGGCGGCTACAGAGATAAACAGATAAAAAAGAGTGCATTGCTGCCATTACCACACCGAGCCGGCAGCAACAGGAGGAGGAGGAGGAGGGAGTTGCAGAAGGGGAGAAGGAAAATTGAAACACATGTGACGGATGGGATGCAGGGAGGGGAACGAAGCTTAGAGAGAGAGACAGAGAGGGAGAGGGAGAGAGAGAGGGATGGACAGGGATAGAAAATGGAGGGAGGGTGAGAGGAGGGAGAGAATAGAGCCCGTGCTGCATGCTGTATTGCTAATCCCGTTGCAGGAAAAAAAAATATTGTAAAAAAAGTGGAAAAAATGTTATTGTGGTCGCCGGCGGAAAAAAAAATGTAAAAAATATTGCCAATCGAACAGTGATAAAATGAATAACATCTCCCTGAAGCTTAGCGTGTAGAGTGACGGGGAACGCACGCACGCACACACATACACCCACACCTTCCCCCCCACACGCATGGTACACACACACACGCACACAGTACACACAACAAACAGAGTATACAAACATATATATATATTTACCTACATCAACACACACACACACACACACACACACACACACACACACACACACACACACACACACACACACACACACACACACCTATTTATCATCATTACCACCCCCTCTCCCATCACCTGCACCCTAATTATTGCACACCTTTGCCATCGTTTGTTCACCTGTTCCAATAAGCGTTACACCCTCCCCCTCTCCCCCCTCCCCTCTTCCCCCTTCCCCCTTCCCACTCTCCCCCTTCCTCCCCCCAATATCCGCTTGCACAACCCCTTCCTCTCTCACCCCCCTTCCCTTGCCTTCCTCTTCCTACCCCTTCTTTTCCTTTCTCCTCCCCCCTGTCCCTGGTAGTATTTCCTCTATGTTTCATTGAATAATGTTTTATTTCAATTTATATTTCTCTTTTCATCCTTTTATCTTTTGCTACCTCTTCCGTCTTCGTATATTCTCGCTGTTCTTTTTATCTTTTTAGTTCCACCTCCTTTACTTTATTTTCTTCCCTTTTTTCCATCTTCCTTTCTCCTTTGTATTAACTTCCCCCTTTCCACCTCTCTCATTCGTGTTCTCTTTTTCCTCCTCCTCCACTTCTCCTTCCTCTTCCTGTTTTTCCCTCTTCTCGGACATCACCTCTTTCTTTCACCTCTTTCCCCTCTCCCTTCCATTACACACTCCACCTCCATTACCCCTTCCTCTTCATTCCCCATCATCACCCTTATGCTCCCTTTCACCCCTTTCTTCAGTCACCCATACAACCCAACCCTTCCAGCGCTATTAATACACCCTCCCTGCCACCCTATCCCTGCCTCACCCTCCTCTTCCTCCGACCCTTCTTCTCCTGCCCTTCTACTACTCTTCCACGTCATCACTTTGCACCCTCTTCAATGTCCCTCACTATTATCCTTTATTGCTCTTCTTCTTTCGTTCCGTCTCATAATCGTTTCCGTTCTGAGTCCGTTCCATTAGCTACGTTTTTTTTTATTATTATTTTCTCGCATATGGTCATGTTTAATTCTTCTTCTATTTCTTCTTCTTTCTCTTTATTTCTTCTTTCTCTTTCTCTTTTTTTCTTTCTGTCATCCGGTTTTTTTCCTGTCTCATATTCCATTCTTCTTATTTTCTCTATCTCTCCTATTTTGTATTTTTCTCTCTTTTTTCCATTTTATATCATCCTTATTTTCTTCTTTTTTCTTTCTTCTCTCACGTCTCTCTCTCTCATTTCCTCTCCTAAATTTCTTTCCATTTCTTCTTCTCTTTCCCTCGTTCTCTATTCCTTCTATCTTTTTTTTATCTTTTTCTCATTTCCCGTCATTCTTATCTTCCTCTTTTTTTCTCTCTTTCCCTTCACACGTCTCTTGTCTCTTTCTTTTATTTCCTCTCCTCGTAAGTTTCTTTCCATATCTTCTTTTCTTTCTCTGTTCTTTCCGTTATGTATTTTTTGTCCTTTTTCTCATTTCCCGTCATTCTTATTTTCTTCCTCTTCTCTTTTTCTCCTTACACTTCTTTCTCCTTCTGTCTATTTCTTTCCTTTCCTCTCTTTCCATTCTCACACGCTTGTTTCCTTCTCTCCTCTCCTCTCTTCTCCTCTCTTCTCTCCTCTCCTTCCCTCTCCTCTCATTCTATCAACGCAAACTCCATCTCTTTTCCTATTTCATCATCCTTTCCCTCCTTCCTCCCATCACTTCTTCCTTCCCCTCTCCTTCAATACCACCTCTCCTCCTCGTCTCCTCCCATTCCATCACCTTTTATTATCCCCTCCCTTCCATCCCATTACCATTCCTAGTCCTCTTTCTATCACAAATACCTTTTCCATGTCTCCCATCCCATTACCCCTTCCTATACCTTCCTTCCCATACCTCTTTCTCGTGTATTTCTATCTTTCGTTCTTTCTATCTCATTACCCTTTCCTCTTTCCCTTTTTTTTTCACTCAATCATTATCTTCTCCAGTTCCTTCTCTATATCACACATTTTTTCTCTCGTTCTCCCTCTTCCGTCATCGTTTTTATCTTCTCTCCTCTCTTCTTCCTTCCTTCTCTTCCCTTTTGATGGTTTTATTCTGCTTTCCTAATCTTTTCTACTTCCTTCCTCCATCGTTCTTTGCCTCCTTTCCTCTCTTCCTTCTACTGTCATTTTAACGTCTATTATTTTCCTCCCTCTTTCATTTCTCTTTCCTTCCCTTCCTATCTCCCCCTTTCTCTTCTATCGTCTTCTTTCCTTTTTTATCATACCTTTCATTCCTCTTTCTCTCGTCCTTCATCCATTTTCCCTTCCTATTCCTTCTTTTCTATTTGCCCTCACCTCCTCTAGTTCCTATTCAGTATTACACTTCCCTCGCGTTCTCCCATCCCCTCACCCCATTCTTCCTTTTCCTCCCTTCCCATACCTCACGCTTTTTCCCCATCTTTTCCTCCATCTCACTACCTTTTCCCCTTTTCCTCTTCTCTGTCCATCATCACCTCCTCCACCTCTTCCTCTCGTTCTCCCATTCCATCACCCATTTCATTACCTCACCTCATTCTTCCTTTTCCTCCCATCCCATACCTGTCGCTTCTTCCCCATCTTTTCCTCCATCTCACTACCATTTCCCCTTTTCCTCTTTTCTATCCATCATCACCTCCTCCACCTCATCCTCTCGTTCTCCCATCCCATCACCCATTCCATTAACACCAGGAAGCACAGGGCTGGATTCACCTCTCCCAGCACTGGACTTCGCAGAGAGAGAATCGATCTCCTCTTAATATTTGATAGTCGGTCCGCCTGGCTGGCTGGCTGGCTGGCTGGGAAAAGGGGAGTAAAAAAGTCATTGAAAAAAGTGAAAGAGAGACTAAAAAAGGGAAATGGGGGAGAGAGAACACGATCAGACACACTCACGGATGATGGAGTTTTGTTTAGCGGCAGAAGAGGAGAGGAAAGAGTAGAGAGGAGTAGAGAAAAGGGGAGATAGGAAGAGATGGGAAGGGAGGAAGGAAAGAGAGGTGAGAATAACAGGTGTTTAAATGATAGTAGAAGGGAGAGAGAGAGAGAGAGAGAGAGAGAGAGAGAGAGAGAGAGAGAGAGAGAGAGAGAGAGAGAGAGAGAGAAAAATAAATAGAGGAAAGGAAGCAAAGAACGGAAGAGGAATGAAATAGGGGAGATAAAGGAAGGAGAATTACACCATCAGAAGAGGAAGGAGGAAGGAAAAAGAGAAGGAAGGAAAGTGAAGAGAAGAGAGAGAGAGAGAAAGAGAGGAGAGAGAGAGAGAGAGAGAGAGAGAGAGAGAGAGAGAGAGAGAGAGAGAGAGAGAGAGAGAGAGAGAATAACAGTGTGCATACGCAAGAGAAAATGAGAAGTGAAGTGAGCAAACATGAGAAGAAGAAGGAGGAGGAGGAGGAGGAGGAGGAGGAGGAGGAGGAGTCATGAATGTGAACGAATGAGAGGAAACACTGAATCTGGAGGAAAATGCAATATCCCTCCCTCTCTTCCCTCCCTTCCTCCTTCTCTCTCCCTCCCTCTCCCTCCCTCCTCTCTCTCTCTCCCTCCCTCCCTCTCTGCCTGACTCGCATAACTCCCCCACGAGCGCAATAAAACACACACACACACACACACACACACACACACACACACACACACACACACACACACACACACACACACACACACACACATAAAAACACCGCATTAGTTACGGTATTTACAAACAACAAATGCTGAGCCAACAAAAAAATATAACGAGATACAAACGTGTGAGATTAAGAGAGAGAGAGAGAGAGAGAGAGAGAGAGAGAGAGAGAGAGACGAGAGACGAGAGAAGATTCAATTAATATCAGAAATTAAAACATAAATATAAAAGTAAAAGGAGGATTCGAAAACAAAAAATGGAGAAAAATAAAGAAAACGAGAGGAAAGAAAAAAAACCCAGCAACAGAAAAAAAGAAAAATATGACTAAACAAAGAAAATTAGAAGGAAAAGACAAATCAGAAAGAAAATATGTCAGGAAGAGAAAAGAAAAAAGAAAAGAAGAAAAGGAGGTTTAATAAAATAACGAGTGAGAAAAAATGGAAGTAAAACTAAACAAAGAAAACAAAAAAGAAAAAAATGTCTGGAAAAGAAAAAAAAATACAAAATGAAAAGAGATTAGAAAGAAAAGGAGAGATGATAAAAGATAAATAAGACAACTAAAAAAAAAACAAGAAAAGAAAAAAAAGACAAATCAGAAAGGAAAATATGCCTGGAAAAGAATGGAAAAAAAAAAAAAAATGAAAAACTGGTATTGCGTGTTGCGTCATCCTCGAAGCTCACGTCCTTTGACACTTCGGCGCCACGTCAGGATGCAAACAAGATCAGAGAGAGAGAGAGAGAGAGAGAGAGAGAGAGAGAGAGAGAATGTCGGTTTCTCCCTCATCCATCCTTCCATTCCTCTACTTCCAATTTCAAACTCTTCCTTTCCATTCCTTTACATCGCCTACTTTTCCCTTCCTTTTCATCTCTTCACCTTTTCTTTCCTTCTTTCTTTCCTTCTCTCTTTCCTTCTCCCCCTCTTCCCTCTTTGCTACATCCATTTTCTTTTCTTTTTTCTTTCACCTCCATTCATTCTCGTTTTCTCTGTTCATCTCCTTTGTCTTTCTTTTCCTTCTCATTCATACATCTCTCACAGTTGTTTTTCCTCCTCCTTCTCCTTTGCATTTCCTTCTTCTGCTCTTTATCTGCTATTATCCTATATCTTGTTCAATTATTATATTTCCTTGTTATCCAGTTTTTACATATTCTTCCTTCTCTCCTATTCCATCCCTCCCTCTCCTCCTCCTTCCATCCTTCCTTCTTTTATTTCCTCCCCCCTTCCTCCTACTATTTCCTCCTCCCTTCCTACTTCTCTCTTCCACCTCCCTTTCCTCTCAGCCAGACAGCCAGTCGTGATGATTAGAAGAAGTCAATCGCTCCTCCTCCTCCTCCTCCTCCTCCTTCTCCTCCTCCTCCTTTTCCAGTCCTTTTTGCCTTTGAGTGAAGAGCGAGCAAGCAAGCAAGCGAACGCATAAGCAGAAATATCGTGTAGGAGGAGGAGGAGGAGGAGGAGAGTAGAGGAGGAGGTTTTGGCCTAGTTGAAACCTTTTGGCAGGAGGATGAGGATGATGAGGAGGAGGAGGAGGGAAAGAGATAGGACGACGAAGTGGGACTGGGACAAGACTAGAAGAGGGGAGGTTAAGGCGGAATGTGTGTGTGTGTGTGTGTGTGTGTGTGTGTGTGTTTGCATTTCTCGCGTGTGAGGAGTTTACACACTTATCAGGAGGGTCGTGTTTGCTACCTTGTCTGTGTCGGGCCGGGACGCGCGAGGAACAGCGGCGGGAATGGCGGGAGCGGCGGCGGCGGCGGGAGTCGAGGAAGGAAGGGGAGAGGGAGGGAAAGGAAGGCAGGTGAAGGAGTAAGTTATGTCTCGTTTGCCGTTGATTTTTTTGAGTGCTTATTGTTAGGTCTTCTTTTTCTCGTTTTCTTGTTGGGTTGATTTTGGTGTTATTGTTTATTTTTATCGCATTCTTGGTTTTGTTTTTATTCTTCAAGTGATTGGTGTTGATGTTTGTTATTGTTTTTTATTTGATTGTTGTTGTTTTTTTGTTAGTTTTTGTCATTTTCGTTTTGGGTTATTTTTGTTACCGTTTGTTTGTTATTGATTTCTTGCTCTTCCTGTTTCCTAATTTTTGTGATATATTATTTTCTCTGTCTATCTGTTCTTCCTTTTCCCTTGTCTTTCTATCTATCTGCTTCCCTTCAGTCAAGTCTTTCTTCTCCATCTGTTTCTAATTTTCCTCGTTTCTCAATCCTTTTGCTTCTGTTATATTATTTATCTATCCACCTCTATCTCACTCCCTTCATTTCTCTATTCTTCTTCTCTTTCAGTCTTTTTACCTATCCATCTGTTTTTCATCCACCTTGTCTTTATCCCTCTGCTTCTTTTGGAGTATTTTTCTTCTTCGTTTCTCATTTTATTTTGCCGCTTCTCTCAGCTCGTTTCTCTTCACCATCTGTTTCTCCTCCCGTCTGTTTCTCCTTGTCCGGGAAAGTCTCCGTTTTGGCGCGTTCAAAAGGCGGATTCGGCGCCAGAAATGCAATTACCGTCCTGCGAAATGGCCGGTTTAATAATGTCCGCCGAGGCAGGCATCTCACGCGGCGGCTTTTCCGATATTGCGTTCTGCCTCCCGCCCTCTGTAGCTGCCTCTCTCTCCCTCTTTCTCTTTCTCTGTCTTCGTCTGTCTCACTGTTCCTTTCCTGTAACCTGTGTCTCTATCTCTCTCTTTCTCCTGTGTTCTCTGTGTTTCTCTTCTCCAACCGTCTATATTCCTATTTCCTTTCTTTGTCTTTTTTTCTCTATTCCTTCCTCTCTCCATATATATCTTGGGCGTTCCTTTCTCGCAACTCTTTGGTTCTGTCTTTCTTTTTCTCTTTCTGTGTTCTTGGTGTTTCTCTTTTTCCTTCTATCTCCTTTTGTGCCTTTTCCTTCCTTTCTTCCATTTGTTCCGTTGTCTCTTTCCCGCCTTCTGTCTCCTCGTCTCTGTCCTCGCTGACCTTCTTTAACCCTTGATGTTCTGGTATCGTGTGTCTCTGCCTTGGTTTCGTATTCATAAACTGGTCTCCCGTTGGTCTGTTCCGTTTTCCTTTCCTATTCTCTCTGGTCTCATATATCTCTTCTTTAGTCTCCCTCTGGTCTTGCATTTCTTTGGCATCAGTTTATGTGGTCTCTTTTTTCCTCGGTCTCGCCTTCCTTTGGTCTCTCGTGGTCTCGTTCCTGCCAAGAGGGAGAGCCTACGAGGGCTTAGTGTGGATGGAAGTGTAGGATATTAACTGAATCCTACGTTTCCGCTATATCCGGCCTCCTCCTCCTCCACCTCCTCTTTCTCTTTCCTCCGGCGCGTTGAACCATTTCTACCAAACTTTAGATGTTGGAAATATCATAAACGTCGGCAGTGACCTCTCTCTCTCTCTCTCTCTCTCTCTCTCTCTCTCTCTCTCTCTCTCTCTCTCTCTCTCTCTCTCTCTCTCTCTCTCTCTCTCTCTCTCTCTCTCTCTCTCTCTCTCTCTCTCGACGTATGACTGACTTAGCATATGTAAATAGTTCACACGGACGCGGCACGGAAAGGTTAGCGTCTCATAGTCAAGCTGGATCGTCACCTGCCAGCGAGAGACAAAGAAGGCGAAGTTTTGTGAGCTGGACGAAGGACGGAGCCACAAATAAGTGAAATGTTCGTCCGCATATGAAGAAAAAAATAGTATCGCAGAAGTTAACGAGTCACTGATACATTAAAGAATTGTCATCAGAAATTCGCAATGGTAAGGAAAACGAGAGAAAATAAGAGTTAGTGTTTGAGGATTAGGAATAGAAGCAGGAAAGGTAGAAATTATAACAGTAGTCAACCGTTCGCCCGCATATTAACAGAAAATTATTGCCAAAGTTAACAAGTCACTGATATATTAAAGAAAATGTCGCACTGTTGAAGAGAAGGATAGGAAGTTTGTGTGTGTGTTTGAGAGTTAGGAATAGAATCAGAAAAGGTGCAAATAAGTCGATCATTCGCCCACAAATCAACGAAAATAGTCTCGCAGATGTATTGAAGGAATGTCATCAGAATTTCGGAAAGTCAAGGAAAACGTTAGAAAATCGGTGCGTTTGTGTGTGAGGATCAGAAATAGCAGCAGAAATGTCTCAAAATAAGTCAACTTTTCATCCACACAGCAACAAAAAATGTCTCACCCGAGTTAATGACTCTTTGGTGTATTAGAGTAACGAAACAATTGTAAAAAGAAAAAAAAATGTAGAATAAGTGTGTTTGAGGGTTAATAACAGACGTAGAAAAAAACTTAACTGATAAAACTAAGTGGCCTTTTAGATAAAGAAAAAAATAAAATCACTGATACTAACTTTTAAACTCCTGAAATAACAATAACACTGAAAGGAAGAAACTTATGAAAAGAATACACGATGGAACACAAACGGAACCGGTAGAAGGGAGCGACTAACTGACTAACTTACTGACAGGAGAGAGACAGCTCGGAGCATCGGACAAAGTTTAGCGCATAACAGATACATAACGAGTGACGGAAATGGTGTCAAATAAGCAGAAATATGAAGAGGAGGAGAAGAGGGGTACTAGAAGAAGGAACAGGAGGGGAACAGAAGGAGGAGCTGGAGGGGTAGAGTAGAGTAGCATGAGGGGAGCAGAAAGAGGAGAGGAGGGGATCAGAAGGAGGAAAGGAGGGGGATCAGAAGGAGGAGGAGGAGGAGGAGCAGACGTAGCAGGTAGAGTTTGTCGTGAGGGAGAGTGACAGTAGTGAATAATATATGAAGAAAAAAAGGAGAAAAAGAATGACTTATATGTATGATGATGGATCTGATACTTAGGCGAAGGAAGGAAAGAAGGAAGGAAGGAAGGACGGTCATATGGAATTACAGGTTGGACAGGTAGGCAATAAGTGACAGAATAGAGACAGACAGACAGAGAATATTAATGTTGATATACGACGAGCAGAAAAGATGTCGAAGAAAAAATAATTCATAAAAGAGAGATGGAAAGAAAGACAAACGCCATCAACACATAAAAAAAGACAATAAACACTGGTGAAAGGGAAAGAAAGAACAGTAGATAATACGGAATTACGGAAGAAAGAACAAGAAAGAAAGAAGAGAAAAGGAGGAAGATAAACCGAAATATGAAAATAGAAGGAAAATAGAATAAAAGAATAAGAACCACACGAAGAAGACGGACAAACAACAACTAACCAAAGACAATAAAAGTTGATAAAAGAGAAAGAAAGAACAAAAAGATAATACGATAAAAAAAGAACACAGAACAGAGAAGAAAACAAAACAAAACACAGGAATAAGAAAAAAAAGGAAGAAAACCAGAAATAAGGACCACATAACAAAGCCAGACAAACAGAACATAACGAAAACGCAATAAAAGTGGATCAGAAGGCGCAGTAAATATCACGGGGTAGAACGAATTAGGGAGGAGAGTCGAAGGGGGGAGGAGGGAAGGGGGAGGAGAGACAGGTAAATCAGGTTGAACGCCGCACAGGTAGACTTCAAACGCATGTGATAATCCGGGATCATTTTGAAGAGGACTGTCATTGGCCCCCTCGCGTGCACCAATGACAGGAGGAAGGTGTGAGGACTGGCGCCAGACGTGTGAGGGCCACAGGAGGAGGAGGAGGAGGAGGAGGAGGGCTTTAGTTGGAATTGGTAGATGTTACGAGGCATTTGTTAGGAAATAATACAATTTGAGGAGGAATAAAAATGAGGTATAGGAAAATGTATTGAATGGAGGTGTTGGTGAGGAGGAGGAGGAGCAGGAGGAGGAGGAAGAGGTTTAATAGAAAGAAGTGTAATGGAGGAATTCAAGTTGAGAAGGAGAATGATACAGAAGAATATAAAGAAAGAAGAAGAAAAGGAAAAATTGCAATAGAAAGTGTAGGCGAGGTGTATTGAGAGGTAAGACAGACAGGTAAATTAAAACACTGGTAAGGACAGGTAAGGTAGACATTTAAAATTATACGTGAGACCAAAAAAAAAAAAAAAGTCGAAGAAAACCAATTGAAAAAAGAGAAACAGTAAAGTAAATAAAAGTAAGAGAAGATATAATAGACTACAAACAGAGGGGAGAGGAGAAGCAATAAAAGGGATAAATGAAGACAGACAGGTAGGGTGAAGGTGTGAATTGGACAGGTAGATAATTAATTTGATATAAGCAGGTAAGGGGTGGGCAGGTAGGATGAATAGGCAATATAGACAATTAGGGAAAACAGGTGCGATGGACAGGTAAAGGTAGTTAGGGAAAGTTACGTAAGGCATAAAGGTGAGGGTGAGAGGTATTATGAGGGGGCAGGTAGAGGGACAGGTGAGGTGGAAACGAACTGAGAAAAAAAAGACAAAAGTAAATAAAAGGATAAAAAAAGTGTTAGCAGACAGGAAACAAAGGTGGGGGGAAACAATAGAATGGAAAGAAATGTTGACAGACAGGTGACAGGTAGGTAATTAATTTGATATAGGCAGGTAGGAAGGACAGGAAGGTAAATAACTCGGCAGTATAGACAATAAAGGTTCACAGGTGCGTTAGACAGGAAAGGGAGCCAGGCGGAGTTACATAAGACTCTATACTCTGAGTCATAAAGGGGAGGGTGACGGGGAAGGCAATAAGGGGAGAGATAGAAGAGACAAATGAGGTGGACAGCTTTGGTAGTTAGGCAAAGTTACGATTGACATACAGGTGAGGGTGACAGGGGGAAGTAAGAGTGACAAGAACAAGTATAAGACGGCCAGGTGAGGTGGACAGGTAAAGTAGTTAGACGAAGTTATGTAAGGTATTAAGGTATTGGTGACAGGTAAGATGAAAGTGACAGGCAGAGGAGGAACAGGTAGAAGACGGACAGGTGAGGTGGACAGCTTAGGTAGTTAGGCAAAGTTACCGTAGGCATAAAAGTGAGGGTGACACGTAAGGTAAAGAGACAGGAATAGGTGGAAGACGGACATGTGAGGTGGACAGGTAAGGTGAAGAGGTGGGGTGGACAGGTAGAAGACGGACAGGTGAGGTGGACAGGTAGAAGACGGACAGGTGAGGTGGACAGGTGAGGTGGACAGGTGAGGTGGACTGGTAAGGTGGACAGGTAGACGGACAGGAGAGGCAGACAGGACAGGTAGGCGCCATTAGCAGGATCAGTGGCGGCGCGCGGTGTAACAAGCGAGTGTTTCGCGTGTGGCTGCGGGCGGCGACGCGGGCGCTGACGTGACGCCGCCGCCGGCCCGCTCGTGTATCACTTTAAAAGGTCGCAATTACGGGATTTATCGCCGCCAAAATACAACCTTTCGCGCCGCATATCACTTCAGGGGAGAGACGAGGTTGATGGGGGGGATGGGGGGAAGGGGGGGAGGGGAGAGGAAGGGAGGTAAGGGGCCAAGACGTCTAGCTAATATTAAAGAACAGCTGCCGTTTCGTACTTGTCACTTTTCTTTCCTCCCTTCCCTCCCTCTCCCTCTCCTTCTCCCTCTCCCTCCTTCCCTTCTTCCTTCCCTCCGTTCTTCCATTCCTCTCTCTCATTCCTTTCTCTCCTCTTTCTCCAGTCCCTTCCTTCTACTTTCGTTCTTTTCCTCACTCCCTTCACTTTCTCTCCACTCTTCCTCCTTCCTACCTTTCATCTCTATCTCCAGTCTCTCCCTCTTCCTTCTCTCCCTTCTCTCCTCTTTTCTCTCCTTTCCTCTTTGCTCCCTTCCTTCCTTCCTCCCTCAATCCCACTCACTAAGCTTCCTTTCCTCCCTCTCTCCTGCCTTCCTTCCTTCCTCACGTCCGCCCTTCACCTCCCTGCTTCTATACCTTCTTAAATCTCTCCACCCTCCTCCTTCTCCTCGTTCTCCTCGTTCTCTATTTTCCTTCATTTAATTTTCCTTATTTGCGGGTTTTCTTCATGTCGCGTCCCACTTAATTTAATTTTCTCCGCTTTTTTTGGCCAACTGTTTTTCTTTTTACCTTTTCTGTGTAACTCTCCTTCATGTATAATCCTGATAATCCTTGACATTTGCCTTTTATATATCCTGAAAAATTACACGCTTTTGCCCCCCCTCCCCCCATCTCTCTCTCTCTCTCTCTCTCTCTCTCTCTCTCTCTCTCTCTCTCTCTCTCTCTCTCTCTCTCTCTCTCTCAAATTATCGAACAGAAGTCGTAAGATCGAATGACTCATAACAGAGGATGAGGAGGAGGAGGAGGAAAGGAAGGAAGGAAGGAAGGAAGGAAGGAAGGAAGGAAGGAAGGAAGGAAGGAAGGATACCCGTGAAACATTGCTAATTTAAGGGGAAGGAAGAGGTGTTGAAAAGGAGGAGGAGGAGGAGGAGGAGGAGGAGGAGGAGGAGGAGGAGGAGGGAATGATAGGGTGTGAATGAATGTTTAAGAGAGAGAGAGAGAGAGAGAGAGAGAGAGAGAGGGCGAGAACGAGAGCAAGAGCAAGAGTGAGACCAAGAGAGAGAGAGAATTGCACAGAACCAGAGAAACAGAATGTGAGAAAATGAAAGAGAGAAAGAAAGAAAGAGAGAAAGCAGTAAGAGAGAGGAAGTGTGAAAGCTGCGATTGGGTGAGAGAAAGGAAATGAAAGGAGATAAAAACGGACGAACGAGACCCGCGGGAGGAGGGAGAAGGAGGAATGTGAGGAGGAGGAGGAGGAGGAGGAGGAGGAAAAAAGGAGGAGGCAGAGGTGAGGAAGGCGAGGGTTATAGGAAACGGAGCAAAGGAAAGAAGGAAGGAAGGGAGAGAATGAATGTAGGGAGGAGGAAATATAGTCCCCTTTTTTTCCCTTTTCTGGCTCCTAAACGCTTCCCTTTCTCCTTCCTTTTCCCTCCTTTTCTTTACAATTTGTGTCCCTTTTCTTCTATTTCACTCTCATTTGTTTTCTTTATTTTTCATGGTTTTCTTCTCTTTCCTTCTTTATTCCTTTGTTTTCCTTTCTATTTTCATGCTTCTCTTCTCTTCCCTTCTTTATTCCTTTGTTCTCTTCTCTATTTTCATGTTTCTCTTCTCTTTCCTTCTTTATTCCTTTCCTATTATTTTACTACTTCGTCTTACCCCCTCTTTCTTTTCCCTTGTGTTCTTTTACTACAGTTCTTTTTCTTTTATTTTACTTTCCTCTGTTTTCTCTGTATTTCTTCCTTTTTTCTTTGTTTCTTCTCTTTCCTCCTCTATCCGTTTATTTTTCCTTCTTTCCTTAATTCCTACTCCTCTATTATTGCTACTTCTCCTTTCGCCTATTCATTTCTATCTTTTCATTTTCCTCTTCCCGCTATTTTCTATTATTCTACTCTTGTTTATATTTACTTTTGTTTCTTCTCTCTTTCCTCTTTCTCCTACAATCCTTCATTCCTATATCCCTCTTATTGCTTCCCCTTCTTTCGTCTCTCCATTTCAAACTCCCTTTCTCTCTCCTCCTCTTCTTCCCATTCTCCCTCCCTTCTGGCCTCCCCACTGAGTCACACCCCGGCCTCCCCTCTTCTCCTTTTCCCCTTTCTAGTCCTTAAATGGCGCCCCTTTCCCCTCCTCCCTTTTCCCTTGCGTCCATTTATTACAACCCTTCTCTTTAATTTCACTTTCCGGTCACTTTGAAAATCGTTCACTTCATCTGTATCGACCCCTTCAATGCCCTCCCTTCCACCCTGCTTCTGCTCTCCCTTTCACCCTATTTCTGCTCCTTCTACCCTATTTCTCCTTTCCACCTGTTTTTACTCTCCCTTCCACCGTATTTCCACCTTCCTTCCACTCGGTTTTTAGTCTTCCTTCCACCCTCTTTCTACCCTTCCTTCCACCCTCTGTATACTCCCTTCCATCTCCACCCTACCTTCCACCCTATTTCCACTCCCACCCTATCTCCACTTAGACCCATAAACCCTCCCTTCTTCCCTGTTTCCACCCTCCCTTGATTAACCTCCCTTTCCACCCTAGATCCACTTCGGTAAATACTCCACTTGTACTCATCCAAAACCCTTTAAACGCAGGCTTTTTTCCGTCGTTTTGTTGCCGTCGAGCTGCTTCCGTTACTGCAAAAAACAAAACCAAAACCAAAAAAAAAAAAAAAAAAAAAAAAAAAAACCCTTTCATTTTACCTCCACCTGAAAAAAAAGTTTAAACCTACATTTCGACTTCTGCTCCGACCGAACTCCTAAAATATTTCACCGCTCTTCTCATCCACCGTGCGTGAATATGGACTGGAAAACGCTGCTCTTCACCTCAATATAAAGTCTGACAACTCCTCTTCCAATTTATCTCCACCTGAAAAAAAGAGTTAAATCCTACGTGGACTGATTTTCCAACTGAACTTCTAATATCTTTCACATCTCTTCACATCCACTATTAGAATATAAATAGTAACCCATCTCCTCACCTCTGTTTAATGTTTGGCAACTCGATTTTCATTCTATCTCCACCAGAACTTGAGTTAAAACATACATATCAATTTACATTCCAACTGAGTACCTAAACTCTTTGACATCTCTTCACGTCCACTATTAGAATGTATGTTATAACCCTTTTCTTCACCTCTATTAATTTTAAAGTCTGAAAACTCCTTTTTTTTATTTATCTCCACCTGAAATAGAGTTAAAACATACATTTCAATTTACACTCCGACTGAACTCCCAAAATCTTTCACCCGTCTCCACATTCACCATGGAAATTGAATGAAAAACGATTCTCCTATATTCTACAACTCCACTTTCATTCTCTCTGCACCTGAAATAGAGTTAAAACCTACATTTCAATTTATATTCTAACTGAACTCCCAAAATCTTTCACTTCTCTTCACTTCCACCATGAAAAGAGAACGAAAATTCCTTCCTTTCATCTCTATATAAAGTCTAACAACCTTCTTTCCATTTTATCTGCACTTGAAATAAAGTTTAAACCTACATTTGTGTTTATAGTTTAACGGAACTCCTAAAATTTTCACTTCTCTTCACTTCCACCATTCCCTTCCTTTCATCTCTATATAAAGTCTAACAACCTTTCTTCCATTTTACCTGGACCTGAAACAATTAAAACCTACGATTCGACGCATATTCCAGCTCAACGCCCCAAATCTTTCTCCTCGTATCACTTTCACATAAAAATAGAACGAAAACCCCTTCCTTCCATATCTATATAAAGTCTGACAACCTTCTTTCCTTCCCTACCTCACTCAGTTTCATTTTATCAAACATTTCGAGACGTCAGTAACCACACCCACATTTGATAAAGCTTTCGTATAGGTAGTGTTAGTATTTCCATTGGTAGTTTTATGCATCTGGTGATAGTTTGACAATGTTTTCGTATAGGTAGTGTTAGTATTTCCATGGGTAGTTTTATGAATATGGTGATAGTTTGACAATGTTTTCGTATAGGTAGTGTTATTATTTCCATTGGTAGTTTTATGCATCTGGTGATAGTTTGACAATGTTTTCGTATAGGTAGTGTTAGTATTTCCATGGGTAGTTTTATGCATCTGGTGATAGTTTGACAATGTTTTCGTATAGGTAGTGTTAGTATTTCCATGGGTAGTTTTATGCATCTGGTGATAGTTTGACAAGGCTTCTGCGCTATGAACGTGAAGAAACACTCATAAGCCCGACTCATCCCCTTTATGGCCTTAGAAAAGAGTTATTGTAAGAGCCTAAAGCGTCTGAAAACATCACCGTCAGCCTCTTCCGTTGGTAACCTGAGCGTTGGCGGAGGAGGTGGCGGCAGCGGCGGGCCAGCAACAGAAAGGCAACCCGCACGCAACACTCAGGCAATATATAGGCTTGAGGGGACGCTCGTCGGCCCCTTCAGTTTCATAGCCTTATGTATAGTGACTGGAGTTGCCAGGGAGACGATGAAAGGGGGAGAACGAGATAGATAGATAGATGGATAGATAGATAGATAGATAGGTAGATAGATAGGTAGATAGATAGATAGATAGATAGATAGTTATGGAGGGAAAGTAATAGATAAGTAGATGAATAGCTAGATAAATATAGCTAGGTTGAGAGTTTGGTAAGGAAAACGTGATAAATTAATGGATAGATAGATAAATAGGTAGATAGATAGATAGGTAGGTAGATCATGCTAGGTAGACAGTTAGATAAATATAGTTAAAAATATTGAAAAAAAAGGAAAAAAGTAGGAGAAGGAGGAGTTGAAGAAGAAGAAGAAGGGGAGGAGGAAGAGGCCAAAATCAGTACAATCAATAAACTCACCCACCTACTCACCCACCCACCCGCCAACCACTCATCCATCCACCAGTTCGACCCCCCCTCACAGCTCACCACGCGCCACAGAGCCATCGAGACCCAGTGATAAAGGGTGTCTGTATCTCCCTAGCTCCTCATCACCCATTTCCTTATCAGTCTCTCCTCCCTTTCCTCCCCGGCATTCTTCCTCCTCTTTTATTGACGGAGGAGGGAGATTTACGGCCACTCCTGCTGTAGGGAGAGAAGGAGGGAGGGAGGGAGAGCGAGGGAGGGAGGGAGGGAGAGGAACGACAGCTGGGCCTGGTTTGAAGTCATCGCTGCTTGTTTCTACTTTCTGAGACGGTTTTGATTCTTTCTCATTTTCCGACACCTACTCTACCTATCTACCTCCTTCCCTCCCTCTCTCCTTCCTCCCTTCCTTCCTTCCTTCTCTTCTTTCTACTTCCCTCCCTCCTTCTTCGTCTAGTAAGGGGACAAATAGTTACTTTCCGAGACGGTTTTGGTTCCTTTTTTTCATTTTCGGCGCCAAAGAAGATTTTAGTGAGGTTTCGACGCCTATTTCTACCTACCTATCTACCTCCTCCTCCTCCTCTTCCTCCTCCTCCTCCCTCGAAATAATTACAATGATCATAAAACGTGCTTCCCAAGGCCTTAAAACCATCAGGAAAACAGTAAACATAAAAATCTTGAGCTGAGAGAAACACGTAAAGAGGGGAAGAGGGAGGGTGAGGGAGGGAGGGGAATAGAGGGGAAGGAGGGAGGGTTGGTTCTCTCTCTCTCTCTCTCTCTCTCTCTCTCTCTCTCTGTCTATCTGTCTATCTCGTTTCTTCTCTCCTTAAGCGAAGATGGAAAGGAAGGGGGAAGGTAAATAGGTTTTTCTCTCCCTTTATCTCCATTTCTCCTTCTCTCCCTCCGTTTTTCCCTCCCTCTCTCCCCTCCTTCATCTACGTTTCGACATCCCTCCTAATGTCTTTCTTCCCTCCCTCCCTCCCTCCCTCTTTCTCTCCTTTTCCTTCCTCCAGTTTTTCTTTCTCTCCCTTTAAATGTGTTTCTCTTCCTCCATTATTCTTTCTTTTTCCTCCATTTGTTTTTCCTTCCTTCCTAATGTTTTTCTTTCCTTCTCCTTGTCTCCTTTCTCTCCTTTTTTTTCCCTCCTTCCCTTTCTTCGTATTTCTGATTCTTTGTTTTTCTTTCACTTCCTTTCCTTCCTCTCTGTGTCACGGTTCTTCCTTTTCTCCTTCTTCCTCTTCTCCTTCCTCCTCCTCCTTCTTTATCACTTTCATTTCTTCTTCTCCTCCTTCTACGGCGTGTTCTGTCACCTTCTCCATCTTCCTTCCCTTCCTTCCTGTCACGCCTCCCTCCTTCCTTCCTCCTAAATCCTCACGTTTCTTCTTCCTTCCTTCCTTCCTCTGTCCTCCTCCTCCTCCTCTTCCTCCTCAAACACCATTCATTCACACCTCCTTATTACGTCCTCCTCCTCCTCCTCCTCCTCTTCTTCTCTTCCTTCTTCTGTTCTCCCCTTCCTTCCCTTCATCCCTCCCTCCTGTTCTCCTTTTCCGCTTCTCTTCCTTCGCCTTCTTTCCTCCCTTTCTGGCAGGAGCAAGGAAGGAAGAAACGAGGAGAGAAATTCTTCCTGTCTTCCTATGTAGATTCGAGCTGAGTTGTGTGTGTGCGTGAGAGAGAGAGAGAGAGAGAGAGAGAGAGAGAGAGAGAGAGAGAGAGAGAGAGAGAGTTTCATAACTGGCTTCATAATGCAACAGAAATATAGTTCATGCATTTATTATACAAAAGGAGATTGACAGAGAGACAGACAGACGGACAGATGGACAGACAGGCATTAAACAGACATGCAACACCACCTACGTACACACACACACACACACACACACACACACACACACACACACACACACACACTGAAATCGTCTATACCTCTCATGTTTTTGGTTGTAGCTTTGTGCGCCCGTGTCTGTCTGTGTGTGTGTCTGTCTGTGTGTGTGTGTGTTTGTGTGTGTTTGTGTGTGTGTGTGTTTTATCTGCATTGTTTTCCCAGCGGCTCTTGGATGGAAAACAAGAGCGATGGTCTGTTTCATCTCGTCCAAAGCAGGAAATGTAAAAAGAGAGAGAGAGAGAGAGAGAGAGAGAGAGAGAATTTAAACATTCGTCTCTCTCTCTCTCTCTCTCTCTCTCTCTCTCTCTCTCTCTCTCTCTCTCTCTCTCTCTCATAAACACGGCCATTTTAGTTCCTCTCCGGCGCTTCGTAAAACAATATTTCGAAGCATTTCACAATTAACACTCGCAGGAATTAATACCTGGCAATAAAAACAAGTATTAAAGACACACACACACACACACACAGGTACACACACCATACGAAATAATTAATGCACGTGTACACAGCGAAAAAGGTAATGGAGGCGTGGGTTTGTGTGTGTGTGTGTGTGTGTGTGTGTGTGTGTGTGTGTGTGTTTAGCGTCAATCCGTAACGAACGAATTATCACTTTACGAAGGGGAGCGCGCTGTTATAAATATCAAAACCTGGTTATTACACCGTGTTTGAATGCATTCCAACCCTCCTCTCTCCCTCCCTCGCACAATCCCTCCCTCTCCCTCTCTTGCTCTCTCTCCCTCCCTCAGTCACTCGGGAAAGGATCAGCTTGTATTGCAACCTTTGTTTTTCAAGAGCTACAGAGAGCGAGAGAGAGAGAGAGAGAGAGAGAGAGAGAGAGAGAGAGAGAGAGAGAGAGAGAGAGAGAGAGTCATGTCATTTATCGCATCGTATCCTTTATAGCCGATCCTACGAGAGACATAGACGCCTTAACTTTCACGGCGGAAGAGGCATAACAACAAGGCATTCGATCCCATTACAGCGGCTGAGCGCGGGGCGGATGGCAGCGTACAGGGGGGGGATTAGAACCCATTTACGCTGACAAATTTGATGCATTGTTTCTAAAAAGGGGATCAGAGCCCTTAAAGCGTACAAAGCCCGTATGTGTTGGGTATAATCTCGTATAATTTAAAGGGTATTAGATCGCCTATGTGTGCTGGAGGATCAGAAGGCTCAGCAAACAGACTCAGACCCATCTACTATTTGCATAACGGTGAGAGAGAGAGAGAGAGAGAGAGAGAGAGAGAGAGAGAGAGAGAGAGAGAGAGAGAGAGAGGTTAACCGACAGATAGACAGACGGGAAAAAAGGTAGACAGGGAGACAAACAAGCGGACGGATAGACAAACAGACAGACAGATAAACCAATTAACACGTAGGTAAAAGGTGAGCAAGGTACACACACACACACACACACACACACACACACACACACACACACACACACACACACACACACACACACACACACACACACACACACACACGAATATCTACCTACCCTCCACTTACTCACCTACCTACCCACCTACCTACACACACACACACACACACACACACACACACATTATGGGCTCTATCGCAGGTTCTTTGTCACTCTCCCTTTGAAGTTAGTGTTTACCTTTCAGTCCAAATGATTAGTGTAGCTTCACCTGTCCAACCCCCCCACGACCCCTCAGGTGAGTCCTAACCCCCCCACTCACCCCAATTAATAGACAATCGAATGACGCCATAGACGCCTGAATTAACTATAGATGACGAGGTGTTATGGCCGGGAATCCTCTATAATGAGAGAGAGAGAGAGAGAGAGAGAGAGAGAGAGAGAGAGAGAGAGAGAGAGAGAGAGAATATATAAGGAAAGTAACAGAAAAATGAGTGTGGACAAAATAGAATGGAAGAATTAGAGAAATAAAGTAAGGGAAAGAAGAAAGAAAATATAAAAAAAGATAGACAAGGAAATGAAGGATGAATAAGAGAGAGAGAGAGAGAGAGAGAGAGCGGGGTATACGTAAAGCCATATTTGCCACGATTTTCTCTTAATCAGGACAATCTTTTTATTTTTTTCCCCGGCCGTTCCGCTTAATCTGGCGGCGATAGTTTCAATTTGAATATATTTCCTCCTGTTGCCACCACCCTCTCACGCACACACACACACACACACACACACACACACACACACACACACACACACACACACACACACACACACACACACACACACACACACACACACACACACACACACACACACACACACACACACTCAATTCGATGTGTCTTCTTTACCATAAAACAAGATTAAAAAAAAAGCTCCATCGCACCTATATATCCATGACGCCTACACACACACACACACACACACACACACACACACACACACACACACACACACACACACACACACACACACACCGCACCTACATCGTATCTACCTGACGCCGACACCCCCCGACGCTCGCCGACACGCCCCGACGCGCGCCGACACACCCCTCGGTCAGTCCGCACGTTATTTATTTACGCAGGAACGCCATAACACGTGTTTTAATTGTCCCCGTGGTGCCTAACTCCTCCCCGGGGGCTCACTGGGCTGTGGCAATCCAAGAGAGGGGACGGGGGACGAGCAAGCGGGAGAAGAAAGGGAGAGTGAGAGGGAAAGAGGAGACGAGTGAAGGAAGAGCTATAGAAAATGAGGAAGATAATTGGTATATATTTTTAGACACTTATTTCCAAAGGCCACAAAAGAGGAGCACTGAGAAGAGAGGAAGGATGATTAGGAAAGAGGAGCCCAACGAAAGAAGAGGAGAAAAATACGAGTAATCGATTCATATTCTTAGACACATATTTCCAAAGGCCACAAAAGAGGAGAACTGAGAGGAGAGGAAGGATGATAAGGAAAGAGGAGGCCAAAGAAACAAGAGGAGGAAAATACGAGTAATTGGTTCATATTCTTAGACGCTTTCGGCTCTCACATACAACTGTTTTCAAAGGCTACAAAGGAGGTATAGGGAGAAGAGAGGGAAACTGATGGGGAAAGAGGACTAGTGAGAGGGTAGGAGGAAAATACGAATAACTGGTTCTTATCCTTATACGCTCTCTGCCCCCAAGACAACAATTTCCACAAAGCCACAAAGGAGATTACTCGGGTTCCCATCAGTGTTTCTTCACGTTCATGGTAATACTACAAAAGCCTTGGCAAACTATCACTGGGCTCATAACACTTCCCATGGAAACACTAACACACACAACCTCTACGAAAGCCTTATCCAATGTGAGTGTGTAAGCCCGAAATGGTTGAGATTGTGGGCTCGTATTGGTTGTGGTGATGATAGTTGTGGTGGTGGTGGTGGTGGCTGTGGTGGTGATGGTGGTTGTGGTGATGGTGAGGCAGGTAGTGTATTGATCGAAGTTTGCTGTATCGTGTCGGGAACTACCTACCTGACACACTCTCTCTCTCTCTCTCTCTCTCTCTCTCTCTCTCTCTCTCTCTCATATTGATTTTTACCATAGGACTGATCACATGCCTACCTGTTGTATCTGAGAGAGAGAGAGAGAAATATGCAAAAAAGGGAGATGGAAGAGGCCTATTGAAGTTCTTATTATCCCCTCCCATTGCTTCTCCTCGTATCCCCCCCCCTCCTCCTCCTCCTCCTCCTCGCTCACACCTCATCTACACAGACCTGATTTGGGAACGCAATCACCCGACCAATTCCAAGTAATTAAAGTGAAATTAGTTAATATCCGAACCATGAACGCCCCCCTTCCCCCCACCCACCTCCTCCTTTTCCCCGCCCCCCTCTCCCCCACCTTAGTCAATCTTCACCCTTATGCAAATCGCTTCGGGGTTAGTGGTTTTTGGAGCTTTCGCCGAAGAAGAAGTTGCAAGTTCGGCTCCGTCCACTTCGGCCATGCTAATTTGGGGTCTTCAAGGTCTTCTCTTCAAGGTCATGCGGAGTCGAAGTGGTTGATGGTGAAGATGAGATCGAGGTTGACTCCTGCGCGCGCGTGTGTGTGTGTGTGTGCGTGTGTGTGTGTGTGTGTGTGTGTGTGTGTGTGTGTGGACGAACGAATCTTTTGGTAATGAAGCTTCGAATCCGTCCAAGTCTCGAAGCTTTGATGGACGGGTTTCGGTTCGGTTCCCGGCGTTTCTTTCTTTCTTTCCTCCGGGTCCATTTTTTTTTCTCGTAATCTGATTGGAAATATAAAAAAGTAATTAAGATTGTAATGAGGTGAATAATGGCGTTGGTGGTCTGGCGGTCGGGGTTTTGCGAGGAAGAATAAGGTCGTGATTGTGTTGGTGATGGTGATTGTGGTGGCTACATAAATATGAAAAGATTGTGAATTTGTGAAGGAAAATTGATTCGCATTATACCTTCCTGCTTAGCTCCAATACCATTCCTTGTTTTTTGCTTCTCCATTTTTATCGTTCTTAATTTTATGGTACATTTGTGAGTTCGTGATTTCTTATAATGGAGAAAAGTAAATAGAAGATTGGAAGTGAAAGCGGTAATAATAAAAGTTGTTATGAAAATATTTGAAAAAGACCGATTCTTGTTATATCTTTTTTTTCCTTTCCAGTAATATACTTATATTATATTTTTGTTTCTCCTTTTTTATCTCATAGTTTTCAATACATTTACGAATTATTGGTGTCTTTAACTTGCAAAAAAAAATACAGAGATTGAAAATTTGATAAAAGAAATGATAATATTAATGGAAATACATGAAAATAATAATATAGATAAACAAACGAATCTTAAACACCCAAAACCGAAAACAAACTTAAAGAAGAACCAAAATGAAAAAAAAAGAAAAGTAAAAAAATAGAAAAAAATTGGGCAATGTAATATTTATCCACCCCTTCCCCTTTTTTTCCGTTTTTTCATCTTTTTCCTTCCCCGCGGCGAGCGTTGGGCGGCAGAGGCGGGTAAGTGGCGTAAGCTGACGGGGAGATCGATGTGCGTATGTGTGTGTGTGTGTGTGTGTGTGTGTGTGTGTGTGTGTGTGTGTGTGTTGAAAACCATATTACTGAAAAATAGAAAAGTCAATCTCTCTCTCTCTCTCTCTCTCTCTCTCTCTCTCTCTCTCTCTCTCTCTCTCTCTCTCTCTCTCTCTCTTTATCTCTTATGGATGGAAAACACTATCAGAGAGAGAGAGAGAGAGAGAGAGAGAGAGAGAGAGAGAGAGAGAGAGAGAGAGAGAGAGAGAGAGAGAGAGAGAGAGAGAGAGAGAGAGAGAGAGAGAGAACGCCCTGGGGTAGATAATTAATAGAGGAAAAAGGAGGAGAGAAGATATGAAGGAGAGACGAAATGAGGAAAAGAGAGACAAGGGAGAGAGAAAAAGAAAAGAGGAAAAAGAGAAAAATGAAAATAAGAGTAGAGGAAAGGAGAGAGAGAGAGAGAGAGAGAGAGAGAGAGAGAGAGGAGAAAAAAGGAGGGAGAGATGAACGAAAGGAAATAAGTAGAGAGAGAAGGATCAAGAGAAGGAAGAAAAAATGAGAAGGAGGAGGAGGAGGAGGAGAGGTGAGGGGAAAGAAGGTAAGGAAGGAGAGAGAGGGAAAGGGAGAGGAGAAAAGAGGGGAGAGATATGAAGGAAAGGAGGAAAGGAGAGGAGGGAGAGAAATGCTGTGAGGTAAATTGAGTGTCTAAATATCCTCTCAGTTAGGGGAGAAAAGGGAGAGAGAGGGCGGAAAAGGAGGAGGGAGAGAAGGAGGGAGGGAGGGAGAGAAGAAGTGGAGGGAAAGTGAGGGAAGAGAGGAGAATTTGTGTATCCTTGTATCGTTGAATATTGAAATAAAACGCTCATATGTGTGTGTGTGTGTGTGTGTGTGTGTGTGTGTGTGTGTGTGTGTGTGTGTGTGTGTGTGTGTGTTTGTTTGTTTGTTTCTTACAGGCTAAGTAAAAATAAATATAAATAACGTGCGAGAAAAATGGGTTTACAAGTGAGAGAGAGAGAGAGAGAGAGCAGCATTGATTCCTATAAAGAAGAAGCTCAAATACCTTACATGAAAACACACACACACACACACACACACACACACACACACACACACACACACACACACAAAGGAAAACCAGACCTCTCGAGACTATTCATCATTGGAGAGAGAGAGAGAGAGAGAGAGAGAGAGAGAGACCCTTCATTCCCCTATACAGAGGAAGTATGGTTCTAAAGGGAAGGAAAACTGAAATGGAGGAGGAAGGAATGGGATTGTATGGAGGAGAGAGAGAGAGAGAGAGAGAGAGAGGGAAAGATAATCAAGGTAGCAATATCGGGAAGGAAGGTAGGGAGAAAGAAAGAAAGGGAGGAAGGAGGAATCGTACACAAAAGAAGGAAGGCGGAAAACAAAGGAATACTATCATTGTAGGGGAGGAGAGGAAGGAAGAAGGGGAGGGAGTAGAAGACAGGAAGGAAAGGAGAGGGAGAAGAAGGGTGGCTGCCATTGTAGCGAAAAGGAAGAGAGAAAGGAAGGGGGAGAGGATGAAAGGGAGAAGGGAATACCTGGTTGGCAATGAAGGGAGAGAAAGAGGAGAGGGGAAATAGAAAGGGAGAGAGAGAAGAAAATGAAGAGAAAAGGATAGTGAAGAGAAGGATAAGAAAGGTAGTTGGAGAGAAGAGAAAAAGACGATAGAATTGAAGAAAGAAAAGGAAGAGGAGAGAGAGCAAGAGAGAGAGAGAGAGAGAGGAGGATAAGAGATAGAGATGGAGAGAAAGAGAATAGGGAATAGAAGCAGGAGAGGAAAGAAAAGGAAAAGAAGAATAGAGTGGATAGAAGAAGACAGTAAAAACAGAAGATGGGCTAGAAGAATGGAAGGGAAGGAGGAAGGAATATAAAGTGGGAGAGGAGAGAGAGAGAGAGGATAAAAGAGGAGAGGATTTATTGAGGGGGAGAAGGGAAGACGAGAAGGAAAAGAGAGGAAAGAGGAGAATCAGATGAATTCGTAAAAGGAAGGAAGAGAATGAAGAACAGAAGGGAGGGAAGAACAGGGTGCCATAGAAACGAGAAGAAAGAAATAGGGAGAGAAATAGATATGAGAAAGGTAAGGAAAGGGAATACAGGGAGATAGGGAGAGGAGGAGGAGGAGGAAAAGTAGAAGGAAGAGGTAGAAGAGGAGGAGGGTGAAAGGGCTGGGAGAGGGAGGGAACGAGGGATGACAAAGGTGAGGGAAGGGAAAATAGGGACATAGACGAGAAGGAGGAGGAGGAGGAGGAGGAGGAGGAGGAGGAAGATGAGTAGAAGTCGGAGGAGGAGGAGGAGGAGGAAGGGGGTGGGGGGGGGGTAGAGGGCCATCTTTGAATTGCCCTGAGGCGTGAAATTACGTTTTGGGGAGACGGCATTTGGCACTCCTGACCCCGAGTGACTCCCCCCCCCCCCCTTCAGTGACGCCCCCTGCTGGCACTCCCTTAGTACTCCTCTGGCCCACCTTTGGCACTCCCTTAATGAGCTGTGGCCTGTTAACCTTTATTTATGTTCATGTGTGTGTGTGTGCGTGTGTCTGTGTGTTAGTGTGTGTTTTTTTCGTTTTCCTTAATTTCCTTTTTTTTCTTCTGTTCTTTCATCTGTCACTTTTGTCTCTCGTCCGTGTGATTGATTGTTTTTTTGTTGCTTTTTGTTACATTTTTTTTCATTTCGTTTGCCTCGTTTTTTTTCTGTGGCTGTTTTTTTTCTCTTCCTGTTTCTTTGTTTTATATTTTTTGGGCTCCTCTATCATCGTCTGTTTTTTTTTTTTTTGCTTTTTTTGTTATATTTTTTCATCTCGTGTACTTCGTTTTTTTATGTGGCTGTTTTTTTCTGTTCCTGTTTCTTTTTTTTCTTTTGCATGGCTCCTGTATTATCGTCTGTCTTTTTTTTTTCCTTGTCTGTGTCTCTTTCGGTTTTGATGTGTTTCTGTCTGTCTGTATGTTTGTCTGTGCGTCTGTCCGTCCGTTTCGTCTCCTTTTGATGTTCTTTCTAATACTGACATTCATTTCTCTTTTGCCTTTACCAACGTCTCTCTCATATCTCTTCCACTTTATTTTTTCCTTCCTCACTTCCCCCTCCTCCTCGTCTTCCTCCTCCTTTTTTCTGCTTCTTCCTCATCCCACGCACACCCACATTCATTCCCTCTTCCTCTCCCTCTTCCTCTCCCTCTGATTATTCCGTCCCTCCCCAGCACATACTCTTACACACACACACACACACACACACACACACACACACACACACACACACACACACACACACACACACACACACACACACACACACACACACACACGACCCACTATATGAAGACAGTTTGCGGTAAAAGGAAAGCCATCATTGTGTGTGTGTGTGTGTGTGTGTGTGTGTGTGTGTGTGTGTGTGTGTTCAGGACAATTATTCGATGTAACAAACTATTTTTTTTCCTCTCTAGCCACAGAAGTCTATTGTTTGGGTGCTCTCTCTCTCTCTCTCTCTCTCTCTCTCTCTCTCTCTCTCTCTCTCTCTCTCTCTCTCTCTCTCTCTCACCAGAAATAAATATGTATAAAAAAAGTGTGAATTATATTTTTAAAAGTTACTCCACAAACTTTTTTTTCACGTTTTCCGTAAATTCCAGGCAGTAAATATTATGAGAATGGATTTGAGTAGAGGAGAGAGAGAGAGAGAGAGAGAGAGAGACAGACGCATTTCTCTGCTCGTGTGGCGCTGAAATGTCCACACAGTAAAGGGAGAAAGGATGGTCGAAAGGGAGGGAAGAGAGGGAGGCAGAGAGTAGGAGGAGGAGGAGGAGGAGGAGGGAAGAAGCAGGTGTTGTCTCTCTCAGGCCTCCATGCATATTTCCTCTTCTACCCTCCTCCTCCTCCTCCACCTCTTCCTCCTCTTCCTCCCCTTCCTCCCACACCTCCTCTCCCTCTTTCTCGTCCATACGGCCCCGTGAAGGCAGCTCCGGGTGACCCTTGAGAAATAAAGAGAGAAATAAATAGAGAAATAAATGGAGAGATAAAATAGAAAGAGAGAATAAAGGGAATTGGATCATAGGAGGAACAGCAGAAGGTGGAATTGAGTTCATGTTCCAATTCATTCATTTATTTTTCCTCCCCGATAAGAGAGAGAGAGAATAGACACTCAATATACTCTAAAGAAAATCATAATATCTCGAAAAAGGAAATTCATATATACACCTTTTAGTAATATTTTTGGCATACACAACAGCTGCTCCTGTCCTCGGTGCTCAACTCCGTCACATAACTTACTGTAGAGGAGGAGGAGGAGGAGGAGGAGGAGGAGAGAGAACAAAGAAAAAAGCGGAGGTGGGAGAGGAAGGAAAAGTGGTAGAGGAGAGGTGAGATAGAAGAGAAGGAGGAATGGAAGTGAAAAAAAGAGGAAGGCAAGACAGGTATAGTTCAGGATTGAGTGTTGTATATGTCATTCAAAAGGTGTAAGTCAGGTGTGCTCAGGTGTTAGGAAGAGGAGAGGTGAAAGATAAGAGAATTAGCAGTAGGAGGGAAAGAAACAGTAAGGCTTGAGGGTATACAGTATTGAGTGTTTTATATATTAATTAAAAGGAGTAAGTCAGGTATGCTCAGGTGTTAGGAAGCGTCTCACCTTGACAGCTCTCAATGGCTTCCTCTTAGCGCGTTACCTACCCTCATCAAGACACCTGTTACACCTGTCCCTTTATTTCGTCTTATTGCGCCGGTTTTGGGGAAGAACTGCGTTTGTACCCTCTCACTCTCTCTCTCTCTCTCTCTCTCTCTCTCTCTCTCTCTCTCTCTCTCTCTCTCTCTCTCTCTCTCTCTCTCTCCCTTCTTGTCTCTGTATTTCTCATCCTCTTTCTCTGTTTACTGTTTCTCCTCTCTTTGTTTCGCTGTTTGTTTCCTCTTTGTGTCTTCTCTAACTGTTTATATTTGCCCTCTTCTTTTTGCCTCTTCTCTACATCCTCTTCTCTCCTATTACCTTCCTACTTCTCTCTCTCTCTCTCTCCCCTTCTTGTCTCTCTCTCTTCATCCATTTACTGTTTCATCTCTTTGTTTCGCTGCTTGTTCCCTTTGTATTTTCTCTGTCTATTTGTGTTTCTCCTTTTCGTTCCTTCTTTTCCATTCTTCCTATGTTTCCCTTTCTCATTTTCTTTTCCTTTTCCTCAATTTTGCCTCTGTATATCACTATGTATTTCCTCTCTTTGTTCTTTTCTTTCCTCCTTTTCAATTCCTCCTCTTCCCTCGTATTGCCTCTCCTCTTATCTTCCCTTTCGTACCCTTCCATTTATCTCCCTTCTTCATGTCCTATCTCCCCCTCCTCAATCTTGTACCTCTCTCCCTCTCTCTTTCTTTCTCTCCCTCTGCTCCTTCTCTTCTCGTTCACCTCTCCTCTTTAATGCCTTGTTTCTCTACCTATCTTTTTCCTTTCTTTATTTCTCACCTCCTTTTCTTTCTCTGTTCTCTCTCCTGATTTTCTTACTCTCCTCTCCTCTTCTCTATTCTTTTCCTCTTTTAGTACATTTCCCTGCGTCTGTTTTCCTTCCATTCTCTTTTCTAATTCTCTTTCTCTTTTTCATTGCTTCCCTCTTTTCCTTTATTTCTCTTCCTCTTTCTTTCTTTCTTTTTTTTTCTTTCTTTCTTTCTTTCTTTCTGTTTCTTCATCTCCCTACATCCTTTATCCCTTTCTCTTCCTATGTTTCCTCCACCTCTCTATCTTCACCGTATCCTCTTTCCTCCTCCTTCAACCCTTCCCATAAGCATCGGAGCGCACAGTAGCCTCGTAACATTACAATGGAGAAAATTGGGCTGCTTGGAGTCGCTAAGTAATGTCTCGTGATAACTGTGAAGGGCTGCGCCGGACTCGCCCACCGCCACCAGCCAACCCATCCGTTTCTTCGATGATTATTTGCGGAGGCGACCCAGATGGCGCTCTATAGCTACTCTCAGAAGGCGATTAGGATGAGTTTACGACGTTGTAAGTCCGCGCTGAGCCGCCTTGATACGAAGAACGACGTGGTGCCAGATCAAGTTGCAGTGTTTGGTTGTATTTCTCGCACCTGGTTCTGTGATGGTGCACCTCCAATTACGAAGGACAGGTAAAAGGTAGGGGAGGAGAGGGCTGGAGTCTACGTGTGCATGGGGGGAAGGGGGGAGGGAGAAAGGTGGGTAGGGGAAGGGTGTAAGTGGGAGGAAGGTGTGGGGGGAGGGGGAAAGGTGTGGGAGAGAGGGGAAAGGTGTGGGGGGTAGGGGAAAGATGTGTGGGGGGAATAGGGGAAGGTGTGTGAGTAGTGGTGGGGGGTTGCTCTCGCTCCCCCTTAATTTAGACCACGTACACACCTGAGAACGTGCCGTGTTACACCTGTCCCTTTGTGTCACCTGTTGTTCTGTGGTCGTAACTCTACCTTTTTTGTGGGGGGTTGCAGCGGTGGCGGCGGGTCTGTGTAATGGAATGGCCGTTTGGTTAGCGTCTTTTTATCTCGTGTACTGTTACTGGTTTTCTCATCTGCTTCAAGTACTGCCACGACCCCATCACCCGAGTACTCTCCTTTTGTTTTTCCTGGTGCTGCCCGTCGCCCTGGTCGTTCATTGGCTGAGTCCTTTGCTCTTCTGGTTCACTCGCCGCCACTCTCGCATTCCTCTCTCCGCTGCCTCAATCGGTGCTTTTCGTTGTTGTTGTTGTTCCTGTTTGTGTTGCATTTTTATTCTTTACGTTGCTCCATTGTGTTGTGTTTGCTGGTGTTGTTGTGGCGTATCTTAAAGTGAGAGGTTAGCATCTAGTGCCATGTCTCGCCGTCTCTCTCACACACTCGCTCTCTCACTCTCTCTCTGTTGTTTCCTCGGTAAGTTTCCGTGTGTTTCTCTCTCAGTGTGTTGTTTGTGTTGCTGGTGTTGCTAATTGAAGGTGTTGCGTGGGGAGTGTTTGCTATGTATGTGTGTGCGTGTGTGTATCTGATGGCCCCTTTGTGTGTGTGTGTGTGTGTGTGTGTGTGTGTGTGTGTGTGTTTGATGTTGATCCGTACCACACCTCTTTGTTCCCTCTCTCTCTACTCTCTCAACTCTCTCTCTCTCTCTCTCTCTCTCGCAATGATCCTCCTAATCTACATACCTTTTGTACGAATGTACTCTGACACACACACACACACACACACACACACACACACACACACACACACGTACATGGACGCGTTTTTTCACCCGCTGAACGAGAGAACAGTCAATGAAGGGAAGCATAATTTTGAGAGTCGCTTCCATTTGTGTCGCCTCACGCTCCTGCTCCTTCTTCTGCCCTTCCTTGGTGACGCCGGTGTGTGAGGGAGGAAAAGATAAAGGGGTGGGGGGTGGGGGGGGGGCGGGGGATAGCTAGGTAGTGTGTAGCGTCTGTGTCTGTCTGTCTGTCTTTCTCTTTCTCTTTTTCTCTCTCATCCCATGCATCCTTTTCTCTATCTCCATCAGTTGAATAATGAATACTACAAAGGGTTCGCTTTTAAAGGAGATGAAAAAATCGGGGCAAGGTTAAAAAATTCCATCACTGTGAATGTTTTAAGTTTATTTTATTATTTTGAATTGATTTTTTTTCCCGTGTCATTCATATGTTATCGTTTTTTGTGTACTTTTATTTCTTATTTCCGTTTTTAGCTTGTCTTTGTTCCTCTTTGTGTGTTTACTGTTTATCTGTTTCCATTTTCTTTTAGCGTATTGCCTGTGTCCGTTCATTTCGTATTCTCACTCGTGTTCTGCATTTCTCTGGATTTCCTTTGTTATCGCTTCCATATTTTCCTCTCGGATTTCCACATTTTCTTCTCTGGTTTTCTCTCCTTTTCCTTCTCCGTACTTTCACTATTGTTTCGTATTTCCCTTTATTTCCACATTTCCTTTCACATTTTCTTCTCTACGGATTTCTTGTATAATCTTTTAGTGCATTTGCTAGTTCCCTTTCTCCGTACTTTTCACTCTTATTCCTTATTTCCCTTTATTTCCTCATTTCCTTCCTCATTTTCTTCTCTCCTGATTTCTGGTTTAATCTTTTAGTGCATTGGCTAGTCTCCCTTCTACGTATTTTCACTCTGATTCCTTGTTTCCCAGCGTTTCCTTATGTCTCCCGCTATTCCAGTCTCCTTCTGCACTCCCTCGCCCCACCCCCCTCCAGCCCACCTGACGCCCCCCCTCCAGCCCTCCAGACGCCCCCCTCCCCACCCCTCCAGCCCGCCAGACGCCCCCTGTCGCCGCCCTCGCCACATGGGAGGCGTAAACACGTTACTCACCGCCTGCGTCTTCCTCAGAAAGCTCCCCCCCCCCCCCCCTTTGTGGACGCTCCCTTTTTTCCCTTACCGACCCTCCCCCCCCCCTCCATCCCCCTCCTCAAACCTCTTACTCCTACCCCTTTGCCATTCCCTGTAACACCTCATTTTTTTCCCCTTCAATCATTGTTGCCCCCCCTTTACCCCTCTTCATCCCCTCCTGCAACCCCCCCTTCCCTTCTTCCCCTTTCTCGCCGTCTTCCTCACCCCCCCACCCCCCACCCCCCTTATCTCCCTTCTCCTTTCTTCCCCTTTTCTTGCGGTGTACATTTTTCTCTTCTATCCTACCCCCTTATGTCCCTCTCCTCTTCAGCCCTCTGCCCATGTCTCCTCACCTTACAACGCTTCCTTTTTCCCTTTAGAAAGTTCTCTCCATTACTATGTTCCCTCTCCTTCCTTTGCGCGGCTCCTCTGCACTCCGTCTTTCCCCCATACCTTGTCTCTTCCCCTTTCAGAATGCGCTCCCATATTCCCTTCAGTGCTTCCCCCTTCTACCACGCCCCTCTCCATTCCTCTATCCTCGTCTCCTTCCCTACAATTCTTCTCTTTTCCTCGCAGTGCCTCCTCCTCCTGCTCCTCCTCCACCCCCCTCCTTCTTCCCCCTAGCACGCGCCTGCTCTCCTCCCCCTCCCTGCTCTTCCTCTCTTTCTCTCTCCCTCTACACGTAACATATTGGGCGGCATAACTGTGATTGATGGCAGGATTACCAGCCACTTCTACTGATTACTGAAGCTGCTCTCTCTCTCTCTCTCTCTCTCTCTCTCTCTCTCTCTCTCTCTCTCTCTCTCTCTCTTTCTTATTTTCTTCTCTCTTTCGGTCTTTGTTCGTCTCTTTAATCTCTAATGATGTATCTGTCTCCATCTGATTCACTCTTTTCATCTTCCTCCTCCTCTTCCTCCTCTTCCTCCTCCTTCTCATTACATCTGTCTCCTTGTCCTTTCCATCATCGCCCTCCTCCGCTTCTCCCTCCTCCGCCTCCTCCTTTCATCTGTCCCCATGTTCCTTTCCTCCTCCTCCTCCTCCTCCTCCTCCTCGTCTTCCTCATATTCTCTTTAGCCCTATTTATTTCCACATAAGGCAAAAAATAGCTAAGTGGTACAGGAAATATGTGATGTAAGGAAGATATGTGACCGAGGGAGGAAGAGGCGAAGGGAGGGAGGGAGAGACGGAGGGAGGGAGGGAACCATAAAAGATGAAGGTTATGGTGATGATGTAGGAAGACTGGAGATGGAAATGGTGTTGAGAGGGTGAATATGGTAGATTTTAGGGCTGGTCGTGGTGTTGACTGGTGATGATGGTGAGTTAAGTGGTGTCGGAGGTGTGGGATGGTGATTGGTGGTGGTTTGATGGTGATGGAATGGTGTGGAGGTAGGCAGTATGGTGGTGTGGTGGATTGATATGGTATTGTCGTTATGGGGTTGTTGTTATGTATGGGTTGGTATGGTGGTATGGTGGTATGGTGGTGTGGTGGAATGATATGGTGTTGTCATTATGGGGTTATTGTGATGTGTGGGTTGGTATGGTGGTGTGGTGGTGGTATGGTTGGTATGGTGGTATGGTTGGTATGGCTGGTATGGTGGTATGGTTGGTATGGTGGTATGGTTGGTATGGTGGTTATGGTGGTGTGGTGGTATGGTGGATATGGTACTGTGGTATTAGCTTTTATTTATCTCATTTATTCTTCATTCATTCTTACTCTCACTCATTCTTCATTCATTCATAATCTTATTCAATGTTATATGTTTTATTTGCTATACATCTACTCTCTATTATTTCCCGATGCTCCGCCAGCAAGCTTTTTTTGTTTTCTCTTTTATTTTTATTTTATTTTTTGCCCTTGAGTTGCCTCCCTTCCTGTAACAAAACGTGAAAAGCGATTTGTTTTTTATTTATTTATATTTTTTTACATCAGAGGACACGGCTCAATGGCAATAAAAAGAGTACAAAAAAAAAAAAAAAGCCCGCTACTCGCCGCTTCTATAAGAAATAAAAGTAAAGAGTTGCCAAAAGAGAGGTCAATTTCGGGACGTTTTTACCTTCAGTTTTCACAGTTACTTTGTTTAGCATTTTTACTAACTAACTAAACATATGCCCCGCCTACCTTCCTCTTGTCTGTCTCTTATCTTCGTCTTGTTTCTCTGTTACCGTCTACTTTTTCCCTCTAAGTCTCATTTATACCTTCCATCTTCTCTCTTATCTTCCCTCTTTCACTCCTACATTTTCTGTCACTCTCACTTTCCATCTGCCTCTCATACCTTTCATAATTACTTTGTTTCCAATTTTAACCTGTCAAACTTTTACATATATCTCCCCTCCTTCCCCCCATCACCCCCCCTTCCCTTCAACCTCCCTCCCACGGCCCTCGTTTCACAGGCTCCCCCTCGTAATCTCTCCCTGCCCGTCACATTTCCCAGGTCGTCACGCCCCCACCTGTCCATTCCCCTCACTGCTCACCTCCACACCTGTCGCTTCCCTCCCTCACCTGACGCTCGTTTCCTCCCTCGTCTCATTCCTTCAAATCGTCACTTTTATCCTCGCTTCGTTTTCCTTCGTTTTTTTTTCAGTCTTTTTCGTTATTTTTTTTTTACCTTTTCAAATTGTAAGTTTTCGTCCTCGTTTCAATTTTCCTCCTCTTCGTCTTTCGTTTTTCATCTTTTGCTTATCTCTTTTATTCTCTCTTTTGCTATATTTTAATTTTTACTATCTTGTAATTTTCTATCTCTTTGGAATTTGTTTTTGTCCACCTCTATTATTTTTTCCCCGTCAACCTTCTTTTTCCTCACCTTTAATCTCCTATCTTCTCTTGTTCATGTCTTTTCTTTCTTCTATCTCCTTCTACTCTTTATTTTCCCCGTCAGTCAACTTTCTCCTCACCTTTTATCTCCTGTCATATTTCTATCTTCTCTTTCTTCTCGGTTAACTTTCCTTTCATCTTTCATCTCCTTTTCATCTCTTCCTCTTATTCCTCTTTAGTTTCCCTTATCGTTTTCATCACCCTCTTTGTCGTTCTCTCCATTCTCCCTTCACCCATCACTTTTTTCCTCTCTCTCTCTCTCTCTCTCTCTCTCTCTCTCTCTCTCTCTCTCTCTCTCTCTCTCTCTCTCTCTCTCTCTCTCTCTCTCTCTCTCTCTCATCTTTCCTCTCGCCTCTAATTCTTTCCTCCACCTCTTTAGTTTTCCTCACCTCTCCAATCACTCTATAACATAAATTTTCCTCTCCTATTTCCCCTCACTCATCATGTTTTCCCTCACCCCTAATCTCTCCTCTCCTCCTTTCATATCTTTTTTTTTTTTTTTTTTTACATTTCTTCCTCACTTTTTTCCCCTCTCAGTTACCAGCCCATCATTTCTTTCCCCTCATCTCTCATCTCATCGCCTCACCTTTCCTCTCGCTAATCACCTGTCTCTTTCCCCTCATGTTACCTGTACCTTACCTTTCCTCTCCCTTACCCACGTCTCCCTTTCTTCCTCCCTAGCATTTCCTTCTTTTTCTCACCTATTTTTTCTCTTATCTATTTCTTATCGTATTTTTTGTTCCTATTTTCTTTCATGTTACCTGTACCTTTTCTTTCATCTCCCTTACGTGTACACTCTCTCTCTCTCTCTCTCTCTCTCTCTCTCTCTCTCTCTCTCTCTCTCTCTTTTTTTTTTTTTTATTTAAACGTGTTCAGTACATTAGTATATGGCAGTATTTATCTCTCTCTCTCTCTCTCTCTCTCTCTCTCTCTCTCTCTCTCTCTCTCTCTCTCTCTCTCTATCAATAGTTCCCTTCCGAGACCTGATCTTTTCCCCTCTCACCTGCTCATAATTTCCCCTCTGTCTCACCTTTATCTTACCTTTCCTTTCCCTTCGATTGTACTCTCTCTCTCTCTCTCTCTCTCTCTCTCTCTCTCTCTCTCTCTCTCTCTCTCTCTCTCTCTCTCTCTCTCTCTCTCTTCCTTTCCTCCTATCATACATTTTCTTTCCTCACCTCATCTTTTCCCTTTTACCTTTCCCCTAACTTCACTTGCCTTCCCTTATGTTACCTTTCCTTGCCTTGCCTTCCTTTATTTGTACTGTAAGCCTCTCCTCTCCCTTTCCTCCTTTCTCTCCATCACCCATTTCCTTCCTCCACCTCATTGCGTCTCTCTCATCTACTCCCTAACTTTCCCTTTCTCTTCCCTTGTATCACCTGTCTCCTGCCTTTCCTCCCCTCCGTTGTACTCTCTCTCTCTCTCTCTCTCTCTCTCTCTCTCTCTCTCTCTCTCTCTCTCTCTCTCTCTCTCTCTCTCTCTCTTCTCTCCTTCCCTGCTCCCTCTCTTCCCTCTCTCTCTCTCTCTCTCTCTCTCTCTCTCTCTCTCTCTCTCTCTCTCTCTCTCTCTCTCTCTCTCTCTCTCTCTCTCTCTCTCTCTCTCTCTCACCTGGGGCTTGGAGGGATACCTGATCGAGACACTTCCCCGCTCTCGTCTCTGGTTTCCCTTTGGTTCTGAAACTAATCAAGGAAGAAGATAGTTTTCCGGACCGAGGGAAAGAGGGGGGGCGAGGGAGAGGAGGAATCAAAGAAGAGGGGAGAATGCAGAGATGACTGAGGAGCAGGAGGGAGCGATTGGAGAGGTGGGAGGGTGAGTTGTGGAAGAGGATGGGGAGGAGAGTCAGAAGAGGGGAGAGGGGAGGGTATAGAAAGGGAAGAGGGGAAGAACTGGGAGAGGGGAGAGATAACAGAGAGGGAGGGGGCATAGAAGAGTGAGGGGAGAGGGAGGAAGAGAGGAGAGAGAAGGGGAGGAGGCAAAGATAAGAGAAAAGGAGGAATGAGGCAAAATGAGGAGAGGAGGAGGAGGGGAGAGAGATGGGAGAGAGAGAGAGTGGGGGGAAGAATCAAAGAAAGTAAGGGAGGGAGAGGGGGCTGAGGGGGCGGGAGGGGGGCCGAGGGGGAAGCCTGGGGGGACACTGGACTCTGTTAATACACAAATGTCAACAGTATCAAAGAAGAGAGTTCGGTGGTCATTAATACTAAATCGGACGGCCATCCTCTCTCTCTCTCTCTCTCTCTCTCTCTCTCTCTCTCTCTCTCTCTCTCTCTCTCTCTCTCTCTCTCTCTCTCTCTCTCTCTCTCGCTTTATTAAACCCGTGATCATTGTCTCGTCTTCAATTGAAACGTCAGTCCGTGTAATCTCTCTCTCTCTCTCTCTCTCTCTCTCTCTCTCTCTCTCTCTCTCTCTCTCTCTCTCTCTCTCTCTCTCTCTCTTAAAAATCCTTTTTTCCTTTGTATTTCATCACTTTTTTAAAAAAATTCATATTTTTCCTGAGTTTTATTATTTCCATGTGTTTGTTTGTTTGTTTGTGTGTGTGTGTGTGTGTGTGTGTGTGTGTGTGTGTGTGTGTGTGTGTGTGTGTGTGTGTGTGTGTGTGTGAGCATTTTCCTAAACCTAAACGCTTCCTCTCCTATCTCTCTCTCTCTCTCTCTCTCTCTCTCTCTCTCTCTCTCTCTCTCTCTCTCTCTCTCTCTCTCTCTCTCTCTCTCTCTCTCTCTCTCTCTCTCGGCCAAATCTCGCCCGGCACCCGTAATACTTAGCACCATTTACATGTCCCGGGGTTCGATACCTTCCCAGTGTATCGGCACCTCACGGACTTTATCGCCTCGTAAACCACTGCCCTGCTGCGCCTCCTTACCCTCCTCGCCCTCCTCGCCCCTCTCGCCCCCGTTGCCGCCTGTCCCGTCCTGGTCCTCGGTCCTGGCTCTTCTATACTTCCTAATCTTCTCTCCTCTCTCATTTCTGGTCCTTACTTTTCTTACTTCCTAATCGCTGCTTTTTCTACTTTTATCCCTTTTTTTCCTACCCCCTTCTCTCTCATCTCGTTTTCTGTTTTTTTTTTCTCCATATCCTGCTTTTGATTTCTTTCCCTGCCTGTCCTGCCTTCTCTAATCCTTATTTTGTTCTTTTATCTGCGTTCTGTTCTTTATTCTTCCTCCTAACGGTGTGTATCCCTGGTGTTATTTTATTATCTTCTGTTCTCTTCTCCTATCCCAACAACCTTTCCTCCTTTTTCCTTCCTGTTTTTCTATCCTTGTCTTCTTTTCCTGTATTACTCTTATATTCAATCCGCTTTCCATCCTCCTCCTCCTCCTCCTCCTCCTCCTCTTCCTTCTTTCAGCTTTCTTCTTTTTCCCAACTTTTCTCTGCCCGTTATTTGTGTGTGTGTGTGTGTGTGTGTGTGTGTGTGTGTGTGTGTGTGTGTGTGTGTGTGTAAAAGGATGAGTTATGAGGCCCGTGCTTTCAGTTAGTTTCCTTTCGCTTTGTTGGGTTTTATTTCTTTTTAACTTTTTATTTCACAGAGTGGGGATGAAGTCTTTGCTCCCCCCTCCCCCTCCCTTTCCCCTCCTCCCCGTGTGTGTGTGTGTGTGTGTGTGTGTGGTCTGGTAGGTGTATATAGTTCGTGTGTAACATTCATAAGACAAGACAGCTATTTACACACACACACACACACACACACACACACACACACACACCTTAACAATGCATGGAGGGCGTGGGGGGGAGGGGGGAGGGATTAGTGAGACGCCTCTGTGGGATAAATTAGAACGAAGGAGAGAGGGAGACGGGGTTGAGGGGGGCGGGGGTAGGGGGGTAGGTGGGGGAGGAGGAGGAGAGGCGAGGGTAAGGAGGAGGGGTAGGGGATCGTAAGGGAGAGAAGGGAAGGGAGTATAGAGGAGGTTGGGGTAGGAGAGATGTAAGGTAAGGGAGGGAAGGAGCTGTAGAGGGGGTTGGGGTATGGGGTTTGAGGGAAGGGAAGGGAGAAAGGGGTGAAGTAAGGATTGTAATGGAAGGGAGGGATTGGAATAGCCGCGGGGGATTGGGGTGAGGAGTGTAGGGGAAGAAAGAGAAGGGAATGGTAGAGGGGAGAGATAAGGAGAGTAAGCAATGGAAGGAAAGGGAAGGGAGGGAAGAGAGGACTGGGGTAAGGGATCTAAGGGAATGAAGAGAAGGGAAGGTAGAGGGATAGGGGATAGAGAGAATATTGAAGGGTGTGGGGTTAGGAGGGTAATTAAGAGAGAGAGAGAGAGAGAGAGAGAAGGGACCGTAAATGGGGGTAGGGTTAGAGGGGGCAAGGTAGGGAATGAAGAGAGAGGCAGGATATGGGGTGTAAGGAAGGGGAGGGGAGGCAATGTAGAGGGGGGTGGGGTTAAGGGAGGAGGTAAGGGAGCCAAGGGTAGGGTATGTAGAGGATAATGCAGAGTTTATGGCTGCAAATTAATATCTACCGTGGAAAGAGGGTGAGATAGAGGGAGGGAGAGAGGGCGAGAGGGAGGCTAAAAACGTCTGATATTTTTTCCACCTCTGTATTTTTATCTGATTCGTGTTCGCCCCTTTTTTGTGGCCGTGGAATTTGTATATGTGGCGTGGCGTTGTTTACGTGCGTTGAGCCCTTCGTTATGGGGCCTAAATATGCGTTGGTTCATCTACTAAAGGTACTTGACGGAGCGGGAAACAAATCTATATAGGAAGGGGGAACTTTTGCACTCGTTTCCTTGTATTGGTGTTTGATCTTTTTGCCCGTAGAATCTGGTTATTGAAGAGTGATTGGCTACATGCGTTGACTCAGGTGGGTCTTCAGTAATGCCTGATTGGGGTGACTAAACTAGAAGTGGAAGTTGTACGCTTGTTTATCTCTCTTTACTATTTGACCGGTGAATCTGGTTACGGGAGAGTGATTGAATACAGGCGTTGACTCAGGTGGTTCTTCAATGATACCTGATTGGGGTGACAAAACTAGAAGTGGATGTTGAACGCTTGTTTATCTCTCTTTACTATTTGACCGGTGAATCTGGTTACGGGAGAGTGATTGAATACATGCGTTGACTCAGGTGGTTCTTCAATGATACCTGATTGGGGGTGATTAAACTGGAAGTGGAAATTGTACCCTTGTTTCTCTTTCTGGTTATTGAAGAGTGATATGATACAGGCGTTGACTCAGGGCAGTTAGCTTGACGTTGTTCCTCGATTGATGGAGACAAAACTATGTGGAATTTGTATATTTGTGTTTCTCTCTCTGCTGTTTGTCAGGTTGAGATTATTCTATTTACCAGATTATGATCGTATACATCATTTCAGTCAAATCAGATTGATATTTGTAGTTTCGAGTTCCCTTTAAGCTGTGGATTCTGCTTATAAAGATTTGGGTCTTCCTTTACGTTCTCTGAAATGATGCTCCTTATAACTGTTTACCTTTGTTTACCTGTACCTTGACCACCCTCGGATGTACCTGTGGAACTTGTTTACCAAGATCTTGTTTGTTTACGGGCGTTGAGTCGATCTTTACGTTCCCTAAACCGATGTTACTTCTTATATTATTTGTTTACCTTTGTTTACTTATGCTTTGATCTCGTTTCTTTCATGTGGCGTGTGCTTACCAAGATCTTGGTGTTTAGGGGCGCTGAGTCGTTCCTTACGTTCCCTAAATCAATGTTTGTTCTTATATTATTGGTTTGCTTTTGTTTACTTATGCTTTCATCTCCTTTCTTGTCTGTGGCGTGTGTTGATCAAGATCTTGTTTGTGTTTACGGGCGCTGAGCCGCTACATACGTTCCTTAAATCAGTGTTGGTCCATATATTATTTGTTTACCTTTGTTTACTTATACTTTGATCTCCCTTCTTACCTGTGGCGTGTTTACCAAGATCTTGTTTGTGTTGCGGGGCGTGGAGTCGTTCCTCACGTTCCTTAGACAAGTGTTGCGCCTTTAATAAACAACAACTTTTACCCTGCGATCTCGAGGACCGTCTACCTGCAATTAAAAGTTATGTTTAATTACCTGTGATAAAATAGAAAGCCCCTTACGTACCTGTAATTACCAACTTTTCTAATTGCAGGTAATTCAGAGTTGGATCCTCCTGCTATTAGTCTTCCTCGCCTTTATTATCGCGTGGATTTTACTTATTTTTGGGTTTTAAAAGGTTTGGATTCTATGAGTGATGCTGTTCAGATATCTATACTTCACTATCATTATCATCATCATCATCATCATCGTCATCATTATTATCCAGTGTTTGTGTTGTCCATCCTGTTCGTGTTTAGGTATAAAGGTTTGGATTCTAAAATTGATGGTGTTCAGGTGTCTATATTTCACTACCTTCATCATCTTTATCATTATCATTGTTATCATCATCTTTATCTAATGTTCTTGTTCTCCATCCTCCTCGTGTTTGGGTCTTAAGGGTTTGGGTTCTGTGATTGATACTGTTCACGTGTCTATACTTCACTACCTTCGTCATCATCACCATCAACATCATCATTATCATCAGTATCTAGTGTTCGTGTTTGTGTTTGTTTGTGTTTGGGTTTAAAGGTTTGGATTCTATAATTGATGGTATTCAGGCGTCTATACTTCACTACCATCATCATCTTCATCATCATTACATTATTTTCATCGTTGTCTAGTGTTCGTGTTTTCCATCCTGCTTCGCGTTCTAATAATATCGTCTCAAGGTTAGCTATTTAATTATCCGAGTGTTGCGTTGCTTGCATCACGTCCTGTTCTGTGTTGCGTCAGTGTGTTGCTCTCTCTTTCTTTCTCTCTCTGGTGTTGCAATTGTTGTTGTTCAGCTTTTTTCTGTCTTCTTTTTTTATTTGTTTGCGCTGCTGATATTATTGCGGTATGATTAGGAGACATACTGTGTTGCTCTCTCTCTCTCTCTCTCTCTCTCTCTCTCTCTCTCTCTCTCTCTCTCTCTCTCTCTCTCTCTCTCTCTCTCTCTCTCTCTCTCTCACCCATTTACTCACTCTATGTATCTATCTATCTAACTGTCCTTCTGTCTATCTATCTATCTATCGTTCTATCGAATTCTATCTATCCATCCATCCATCTGTCTATCTATCTATCTATCTATCTATCTATCTATCTATATCTATATATATTTCTATCTACATCTGTATCTCTTCTTCTTTCTCCCGGTTGTGTCATCATCGTCGCAGTCCGTGTTATTTTTCCATCCTCTAATCTTCTCTGTAGCACGTGTCTGTGTGTGTCTGTGTCTCGGTGGGTGTGAACCGGCTCTTTCCTGTCTGCCACGTGCCACACCGGGGTACAGCCTTTCCCTTTGTGGCACAGCTTTTGTTTATTTCTTTATGCTACTCTTTTGTGTCGTTTTTGTTACTTGGTTTTGTCTCCCTTCAACAGGCATAGCAAGTAAACGTCAACTCATCTTAGTATTCTATCTAGTTAAGTTTGTATTTACTCCCTAATTTTTAAACTCGTAACTCTTCCTTAACTCTTTTCCATCTTTTTGTTACTCGGTTTTGTCTCTCCTCAATAAGCCTAGCATATGAGCCTCAACCCATTCTCGTATTCTTCGTAGTTTAATCTGTATCTATTCCTTAATTTGTACTGTTTTTCCCTTTATTTGTTATTATGTTTCGTCTCCTCCTCGCAGGCTTAGCAAATGAACCTCAGTTTACCTTTATATTCGTCCTAGTTTAGTTTATATGTCCTTTTTTCCCCGTTTAGAAGCTCACATTTATATTTTCTTTTTCTCTCCGTCAGATGTCGCCTCGCCCAGTGCACCGCCAGCAGCCCTCCACGCGCCGCCCCGGTGAGTACAAGCTCCTAATGAGGCTGAGGACGAGAGGGTTCCGGGGAATAGTATTTGTGTGTGTTTTATAGGCTAAGTAGGATCGTGAAAAGGGTTGAGGGAAAAATAAGGACGAGGAGCGCACGTAATCTAAAGGAACGGGCGGTGGAGAGGGACCGTTTGGAGCCTCTGAATGCCTTAAATGGGGCCGAGAGAGGCTGGTTTGAGGAGGTTAATCTCTGCTGGAGGAGAAGGCGGAGAAAGGCTTAATTCACTCTCGGGGACGGGAGTTAAGTAAGGGGACGACTCTTAATAGGGGAGACGATGGAGACACCCTTAGCTCCTGTAGACGACTTGTATGGGGTAGCACAAGCCTATGTATTTTATTTATGTATTCTTTACCCCACGTTGGTGTTCACGTTACTCGGCCTTAGCGTAAGTGTTCTAGGTTTAAAGAAAAAGCTCCATGGACAAATAAAAGCTTGATTCCTGCTGTTGTGAATGGCAAGGGAAAGGTGATTGACTCGACTTGGTGAAAAGGAAGGAAAGCTTATAAATTGTTCTGCTGGGATAAGAGTTGAAGAAAAGCTTGAATTCTGCCGTGATGGTTGATTCCTGCTTGGTGAAGGGGTACAAAAGCTTATATATATCCTGCTGGCGGATGAGTTAATAGCTTATATCCAACCATGAGCAAAGAGAAACTTACCTCTTGCTATGATGAAGGAAAATGATTGACTAGTACCGAAATAGACACTGAAGGGAAGAGTTATTTCTGCTAATGGAGGAGGAGGAGAAGGAGGAGGAGGAGGAGGAGGAGGAGTGAAAGTAGAGCTTGTTTGTTTTTCCCTGATGCTCATAAGACGGCGTAAACCTTGAGTCGTGTATCAAAGGAAGGTGAGGAGCTTATGTCCTGCTCGGGCGACGGACGGAAAAAATTAAACGCGTCAAGATCACACAGACGTCCTTGCTTTGGCAGTAGCGAGAGATAGAGAGACAGAGAGACAGAAAACCTAAAGAGTACATCAGAGAGTGGGTAGCAAAGAGTACGACTTGTAGATAGAGCTAAGAGACAGCCTGACAGGGAGAAGCGATATTTGGCGTCTTTGAGAGAAGTTTGAGAGAACGACTGAGGTGAGGAACTTTCGAAATCCACTTCAAGAATAGTACACAGAGAACGACTTAAGAGAGAATATATGAGAACAACTTCAGAGAAAACCAACATAGAACGACTTAACATAGAACATATTGAGAATGGCATACCAGGGAACATGTAGAGATCGACTTAAAAGAGAACTTACAGAGAACGTTTTAAGGGAGAACATAAAAGTAGAATCATAGTTAAGCTTGAGAACTCGACATATTTTCCTAGAGAACATTGACTTAACTTCCTTCATTTCCAAGAGAACTTTGAATTAACTTCCTTAATTTCCTAGAGAACCTAAACTAAACTAACTTCATTTCTTAGATAACCTTAACTTAACTTCCTGAATTCCTAAAAAAAAATCAACTTAACTTCCTTCATTTCCTAGAGAACTCGACTTAACTTCCTTCATTTCCTAGACAACCTTAAGTAAACTTCCTTCATTTTTTAGATACCCTTAACCTAACTTCGATAATTCCTAAAAAAACTCAACTTCCTTCATTTCCAAAAGAACTCGACTTAACTTCCTTCATTTCCTAGAGAACCTTAACCAAACTTCCTTCATTTCTTAGATACCCTTAACCTAACTTCCATAATGCCTAGAAACCCTCAGCTTAACTTCCTTCATTTCCAAAGGAGAACGCAACACAGAGAAAAGGGAGACCACAAAACCAGAGACACAGATAAACCTCAAAAACCTCGACTTAATTTCTATAATGGCGCGGAGGACGAAGTGAAGCTGTTGGAAGTACACTCGTTGCCGCCGTGGGTGTAGGCGCGCCATTACCATATCTCAGCCATACAGTGCCGGCTAATGGCCCTCACAGGAGACATAATGGCCCAAACGGCGTGCTGAGGGGCGAGGGCGTGACCTTCCCTCGTCTTGGCCTGATGGACGGCTGCGGAAGGTCATGGATGGAGGCGGAGGGAAGGAGGGAAGGAAGGAGGGAGTCTGGGCTGCCTTATCTCTGGTTTCCCATTCTCTTTCTCTTGTCTTTCTTTCTTCCCGTTTTCATTCTTATCTCTTGCGTCCCATTTTCTTTTTCTCTTCCCGTTTTCATGCTAATCTGTTCCGTTTTCTTTTTCTTCCCGTTTTCATTGTGTTATCTGCCTTCCCGTCCTTCCACCTTCCTGTTTTCATTGCACTTTCTGCCTTCCCATTTTTCTTCTTTCTTCCCGTTTTCATCTTAGTATCCCCCATCCCGTTCTCCTTTCTTCTTCTTTCCGGTTTCATCCTATCTTTTTGAAGTCCTCTCCTCTCTTTTTTAAATTTATTTCCATTTTAATCTAGGTCAAAAATTCAAGGTAAGAGATCAGTTAGTCTCTAAGTCAATCTCTAAATTAAAAGCTCAGTTATAATTTTACTCAGGTAACAAAACAAAACATCACGTTGGGGCTTCATACACAAACCTACGACTACGCAAAGAAAAAAGACAAACCCCAATACACGAAGGGGAAGCACTCGCGTAAGTCCTGTTTATTAATCCCCCAAGAGGCCGCGTCCCCGGGTAGGTAATGGCTGTAATATAGAGATTTGCACCTGTTAACGTCAACCTTCATGGGCGGGAGAACCAGTGTGGCGCTACCGTTCCCGGCTTGTCTACCGTCCATTGGGGCTGAAAGGACCTTGTATGGGGCGTAATGGGAGGAAGGAACTGTAGAGAGAAGGTAGGGAGGGAGGGAGCGAGAGAGGGGGGAAGGTGTGGTGAGGGAAGGTTGGTAGGGAGGGAGAGAGGGTATAGTGGATGGAAAGGGATGTTGGTTGGAGGGGGAGGTGATTGGATGGGGTGTTAGTGAAGGGGGAAGGGTACAGAGTGGGTGTTTTGGATGGGGTTGGGACTTGGGAGGGGGTGTTAAGGAAAGGGGGAAGGGTATGGGGGGAGTTTGAGGGCTGGAAGGGGTTGTTTGTTGAAGTGGGAAGGGTACAGATGGGAGGAGGTATTGATGGCAGGGTAGAAGGAGGAATAGGAGTGGTAGGGGATGTGATTTTTCATTTGTTTTTGTCATCATCATCCATTGTTTCTTCTCTTCTTCGGACCCTCTTCCTACTTTCCTTCCATCCCTCTTTCCCAGTCTTTCTATAATGTCTTGTTTCTATGCCTTCTTTTCTTTCTTTCTGCCTTCCTCCCTCCCTTCATTCATTCATTCCTTTCTCCGTTCATTCATTCTTCATTTTCTGCCACACTTCCATTCTTCCTTCTCTCGTTTTTCAATTCTTATCAGTTCCGTCCTTGTGCCTTCCTTCCTTTCTCTCTCTCTTCCCTCCCATTTTTCATCATCCATTCGGTTTTTCCTGTTTTTCCGTTTTTATTTCCCTCGTTTCCAGTCATATAATTTTCTGTCTTTTCATCTTACTTCCCTTCTCCTTTTCCATCCTCCATATTTTTCTTTACTTCTTTCCTTCATTACGTGTTTGCCAATTTGCTGTCCCAACACTTTCTCTCCCTTCCCTTTTTCCTTCTCTCCTGTTTCTCCGTATTTCCTCCTTTCTTCCATCCCTTTATCCCTCTTCATCCATCTCTCTTTTCTTTCCTTCCCTTTCTTTACTTCTTCCCTTCCCTCGTTTCTGTCATTTTCTCTTCCTACACTTTCTCTTCCTTTCCCTTTTTCCTTCCATCATGTTTCTCTTTATTTCCTCCATTCATATATTTGCCTCCTTCCATCCCGTTATCCCTCTCCATCCATCTCCCTGTTCTTTCCTTCCTATTTTTCTTTATCTCCCTTTCTCCACACGTGTTTGCCCGCTCAGCACACTAAAAACCTTTACGCCAAACCCCTAAATCTTGGGCCCTTTCCTTTCTCACTTTCAGACCCTTTCAGACCACGTGTAAATCAAGCAGGTGTCCATTCATCACCTGCTGCGCCCTTGTTCTTCTTTCTCCCCTTTCACTTCCCTCCCCCCTTTCCCTTTCCTCCTCTCTTACTCTCACCCCCTCCGCCTCCTCCTCCCCCGAGCCATGCGTCATCCTCAACCTATACATTATCGCATCTAACGACTCCATGACGCTTAAATATATTGATCCTGGCACGTGAATGTCTGGATTTATGTTGGCTTTTGTCCTCCCTGCCTTGCCTGCGCGTGTGTGTGTGTGTGTATGTGTGTGTAGAGGTGTGATGTTTGTGTTCTTGTGGTGATGGAGGTCGTGGTTAGTACTGTTATTTTTGTGGTTGTGATTGAGGGTGTGGTTGAGGTTTCTGGAGTGTGACGTGTGGTAATGTGAGAGAGAGAGATAGACGGAGATATGAGGGAGAGAGAAAGAAATAGTAACGGGATAAGGAAGGAAGGAAAAGGAGTCGAGGGAGGAAAGGAAAGTAAGAGGGAGATAGATAGACGGAATGAAGGGAAACAATTGGAGGTGAAGGTGAAGGGAAAGAAGAAGAAAAAGGGAGGGAGGAAAGCCGTAAAAGAAAGAGACTGAGAAATGAGACAAAGAGAAATATATGGAGGTGATGATGAAATGGAAGGAGAGGAAGAGGAGTGAAGGGAGAAGAGGAAAGTGAGATGGGGAGACAAAGAGAAACAAATGGAGGTGTGAGTGAGAAGGGGAAAAAAAAGAAGAAGAGGAGCCAAGAGGAGAGAGGACAGTAAGAAAAGAAAACGGAGAAATGAAAGGAAAACGAACTGATAGGGTGAAAGGGAAAGGGAAGAAGGGAAAAGAGGAAAGTAAGAGAGGGAGAGAGATGAAGGGAAGGAAACATATGAAAGCAGATGAAGTGAGAGAGGAAAAAAAATGACAAAAAATATCCGAAGTAAACAAAAAGTGAAAAGAAAATGAGAGAGAGAGAGAGAGAGAGAGAGAGAGAGAGAGAGAGAGAGAGAGAGAGAGAGAGAGAGAGAGAGAGACCATCACAAAAGACCAACACCCAGAGACCAACACCGAGAGACCAACACCCCGACCCCGAGAGACCGAACCAGACAGACCAAGAGAGAGAGAGAGAGAGACCTATTGCCCTTTCGCCCTCCCCGTCGCCCCCTCCACCCCTCCCCCGCCCCCACCCCACGTCGCCACCTCCACCTACAATATCATCTCTCCGGGGCCTGATAGCGCATAGGCGAGGAGGCAGCTGTTGAAATACTCGCCCTGGCTTATCCATCAGGCTGTCGAAGGGATCAATACGTATAGCAAGAGGGGGAGGGCTGATAGGAGTGACAGGGGGGGTAGGGGTGATAGGGGGTAGGGGTAGGCAGGGTCGCCGCTCCCTAATATTGAGTAGAATAAGCGTCAAAGAGCGGAGAGGTGTCGAGGAGGAGGAGGAGGAGGAGGAGGAAGAGGAAGATGCGGATGAAAAAGTATGGAAGAGGGTAATGAGAATGAAGAAGGAGGAGAGTATGAGGAAGAGGAAGGGGAAGAAGAGGAGGACGAGGCCAAGGACAAGGAAGAGGAAGAAGGGAAAGAGGAAGAAGAAAAGGAGGATCAGGAAGACGAAGACAAAGAGGAGTAGAATATGAGGAAGAGGATGGAGAAGGAGAGGAGGAGGAGGAGGAGGAGGAGGAGGAGGAGGAGGAGGAGGAGGAGGAGGAGGAGGAGGAGGAGGAGGAAGAGGAGGAGAGCGAGGAGGAAGAGTACATCACGAGGAAGAAAGGAGGAAGAGGAGGAGGAGGAGGAGAGACAGAATCCCTTTATTTTAACTTTCTCGTTTGGAAATGATCCGTTTTCTTCGTGGAACCTCATTTTTTATATGGCAAACTAATTAAATTCATCATCGTCGAAGATTAATTGGGCAGCCGAGATCCACTTTTCCCATCTAATAAGGATGTAAGAGGATTTGAACTCAATTAAGTTATGTATTAGATGCGGCCACTCTTTTTACCCTCTCCTTTGTGGCGAGCGAAAGGAGGGAGACAAGGAAGGGAGGAAGGAAAGGACACAGAGGAGGAGGATTGGGGTGGAAGGGGAGGGGGCGAAGAAAAGAATGGAGGCAAGGAGGGAAAGGAAGGAGGACAGAGGCGGTTGGGGGTGGGATGGGGAAAGGGAAGAGGAGAGATGGAAGGGGCAAGGGAAAGGAAGATTGCAAGGAAGGGAGGAAGGAAAGGGGACAGAAGAGGGTTGGGCTGGAAAGGGAGGACGGGATGAAGGTAGAAGGGGATAGGGAAGGGAAGGAGGCAAGGAAGGAATGGAGAAGATAGGAAGGAGGAGAAAAGAGAGGTTAGTTGTAAAGTGGAGAGAGGAGGGAAGGAAGGGGAGAAAGGAAGGAGGGGAAAGAAGAGAGTAGGAAAGAGCGGAGGGAGAAAAAGGAAGAAAGGAGGGAGAGAAGGGGACAAGGAGAGAAGAAGGAGCAGAAGGGAAAGGAAGCAAGGAAGAAAGGAGAAAGGGTGACAGGAAGGGGCGTGAAAAGAGTGGGAAGAAAAGCAAGAATGAATAAGGTTGGTGGAAAACGTTATCGCTTGTAGGGTGGAGAGGGGGAAGGAGAGGGAAGGAATAAAAGGGGTTCAATCGTCTATACTTTGAGTTAGGTATGGCGTTTCTATTTCACGGTAAAAGGGGGTTAAAAAAGGAACACTAACACAAAGAAACACACACACACTCACACACACGCACACGCACACACACACCTGGCCTCCTCCTCCTCCTCCTCCTTCTGGGCCGCCTCCTCCTCTTCTCATAACCAGGAAATAGCCCAGTGAGTGTCGCGCGGAGAGCCTCCTTCGCCCATTACCAGAGTCGCGAACAATCCTGCCACTGACGTCTACAAATGGTCTCTTCCCCTCTCTCTCTCTCTCCCTCTCTCCCTCCACTCCTCTCTTCTCCTCCACTGCATGCCCCCTCTTCATCCTCTCCACCACTTCCCTCCTCCTCCTCCCTCCTCTATTGCATCCCTTCGTCCCTTCTTCATCTTTCTTTCTTTCCCTTCTGTCCATCTCTTCTCTCGCTCCCCTACGTTGCAAGCATCCTCCTCTTCTTCCTTTGTCTCTCTCCCTCTCTCCTTCCTCTCCTTCACTTCACTTCTTTCCCTTCCCTTCACCACTGCATGTCTCCTCTTCACCTCTTTCCTTACTTCTTTCCTTATTTCTTTCCTTCACTTCCCTCTTGCATTCGTTCTTCTTTTTCTCCCTCCCACCTAGTGTCCTTCCTCTCCTCCACTTCCCTCCTCCTCCCTCTACCTTTGCACCCCTCCTTCCCTCCTTCCTCGTCTTCTTATGTCCTACCTTCCTCTTCTCTTGCCACTTCCTCCTCCTTTCATTGATCCATCCCTCCATCCCTCCTCCTTCATCTTCTAATGTCGTCTCCTACTTTCCTTCTTCTCATACCACCGTAGAGTACATTTTCCTCCTCCTCCTCCTCCTCCTCCTCCTCCTCTTAGGTCTTGATG
>NC_066541.1:16034958-16064958 GCF_024679095.1 Eriocheir sinensis | reverse complement strand
AGAATAAGAAAGATGATAATTAGAAGAAGAGGGTCAAGAAGAAGAAGAAGAAGAAGAAGAAGAAGAAAAAGAAGCAAAAAAAAGAGGAAGAACAAGATTAAGAAGAATAAAAAGAAGAATATGGAGAAGAAGAAGAAGAAGAAGAAGAAGAAGAAGAAGAAGAAGAAGAAGAAGAAGAAGAAGAAGAAGAAGAAGAAGAAGAAGAAGAAGAAGAAGAAGAGGAAGAGATAGGATGGAAGAGAAGAAGAAGATATAAATAAACCAAACTAGAAAACGTAATCATAACAAGAGGATGACTATTTTAAACTTACTAAAGAAAGAAATTAAGAGTGGACAGCTATGCACCACGACCATTACCATCACCACCATAACCAAAATCTCTCCCACCACCGCCACAACCCACTTACCCCCATCCCCTTCACCGCCTCTCCTTCTCTTCCTCCGCTTTCATGGTTCCATTAAAATACTTAATGGATGTTTGGACAGCATTATATTGCCTCATCAGGGAAGCATAAAGTATTCAGCCTCCCGCCGATCGCCTTCTCTTCATCTCATTAAGGACCGACTCACCTGCCCCTTACCTGGCTCCTACCTGGTCCCCTTTACCTGGCTCCTATATGGCCTTGTTTCGTGAAGGTCAGATTTAATATTAATAAGAAAAGAAGGAGTGTGTGTGACCCATGGGAGCGAGAGAGAGAGAGAGAGAGAGAGAGAGAGGTGTTGATTAGCCCAAGAATCGAGACTGGTAGGTAAGAGGCACTGGAGACACCTGTTCTCTCTCTCTCTCTCTCTCTCTTGCCTCCAGTCCAGATTGAGTAATGTTTTTCCCTCCAGCTTCCTAAGCCTAAAGATTCCTCCTCCTCCTCCTCCTCCTCTTTCTTCCTCTAATATTATTTTCCTGCCCCGGAGCTGTACTGTTTTTCCCTCTTTTTTCCTATTTCTGTTACATTTTTTTCTTTGCTCCAGTTGGCTCAATATTTTTTTCCTTGTTTCCTCTGACCTTTCTTTTCTGTACCAATATTGCATCGCTCTCGGTAAATACGGAGGGAAAAAAGTTCTCTCTCTCTCTCTCTCTCTCCTATTTTATTCCTTTTAGTGTATCCGATAAACAACCTTCCTATCATCTTTCTCCTCCTCCTCCTCCTCCTCCTCCTCCTCCTCCTCTCCTCCATCACTCACAACCTACTCCATCTTGTGTTTTATCCGATATAGGCCTCATATCTCACACTGCCCTCGCTTTTCTCCTCTCCTTTGCCTCCTCCACTCCCTCCTTCTCTCCTCTCTCTTCCAAGTATTTGTCTCCTCCTCCCTCTCTCTCCTTGTCTTCTCTTCTCTCCTCTTTCCGCTATTGCTTGCTTTCAGTCCCTTCCATGTGAACTCTATTTTTTTTCCTGGCTTCGTTTCTTCCTATCTACATCCTTCTCTCTCTTCTCATACTCTTGTTTTCTTCTATTCCCTCCCTGTTTTTACGGTTTTCTATTTTCTTTTCTGTATCTTGTTCTCTTGCCTTTCCCCCACTGCTTTCTTAATAATTTCTTCATAGTTTCCCTTCAGCTTCTTTTCCCTATCTCCTTTTCTTCCTTTATACTTCTCATTTTATTTAAGTATTACCTCCTCTTCATCACGCTCTTTCTCCTCACCTTCCCTGATTCCCTAAGTATATACCTCATTGTTGTCGTTTTCCTCAAGTTCTTTTCGTTTATCCTCTACTGCCTCTCTGCTCTCTTATATTCATCCATTTCCTTTTTTCTCCTCTCCTCTCCTTCCGTAACCACCTTCTCCCTTTTCCTTGTTTCTTCTCCCTCCTTACGTTCCTCCTACAATCATTTTCCTTCAGTTTCCTCTCCCTCCCTACGTTCCTCCTCCTCTTCCTCCTCCTCTTCTCGTTTACCCTCGGTCGTCTAAGTATTCGGCTAACGTCCCCGTATATCTGGAGGCCCCGCTAATATCACCGCCGCCTCTTTCCAGTAGTCTCCCCTCAAGTATTAGCTCCTCCCCACAATGCATCAGCCCAGAGACGGACGGCGGCTCGTTCACGAAATGGCAGGCGATAATTCTTGCTTTGATCTCTTGCACCGCGTCGAGAAGGTGGTGGTGGTGGTGGTAGCGGCGGTGGTGGTGATGGTGGTGGTGGTCCATTGGTTTTCCTTGTCCCTGTGTGGCTTGAAGGAAGGAAGGAAGGAAGGAAGCAAGCAAGGAAGGAAGGAAGGAAAGATGGAAGGGAGATTAGAAGGATTAAGAAAGGAAGGAAGGAAGAAGGGGGAGGAAAAATGGGAAGGGACGGATAAGGGAAATGAACAATAATGGAAGGAAGGAAAGAAAAGAGAAAGGGAAGAAGAGAATGAAGAGATGGGTGGGGGATTAGGGAAGGAAAAGAGGAAACTAAATGGGGTTGAGGAAAGGGAGGAAGGAACAAAGAAGTGAACGAAAGAGTAATGGAAAAAGAGAAAGAAGAAGAAAAGAAGGGAAGAGGAAAACAAAGGAAAAACATAAAAAAATATCATAAGAAAAAAAAGCGATAGAAAGGAGGTGAAGGAAAAAGAAGGGTACGAAAAAAAAATATGGAAAAAAACAAAAACAACAACAACAAAAAAAGACAGGCGTAAATCAAAGACAAAAAAAATGGATACCGCGGGAAAGAAGGAATTTGGGAGTTAGGGAAATTAAATACAAGGCTGAAACAGGATTAAGGGGGAGGGAGAGGGGCAGCGTGACGCGGGACGGGAGGGGAGACTAAAAAAGAAAAAGAAAAAAAAAGAAAAAAAAGGTGTGGGCTGCATGGCAATATTTGATGCGTGTGATGCTGCAGGTGGAGGAAGGGAGGGGGTGGGGGTGAGAGAGAGGGGAGGGGAGAGAGGGTTGAAGTGGGGAGAGAGGGGTGTGGGAAGGAGAAGGGAGGGAGAGAGGGGTGCAGAGGGGAGGTGGAGGGCGAAGGGAGGGATGAAGAGAAGGCAGAGGGGAGGAGGAATGGGGTTGGGAAGTCAGGGTGGAGGAGGGGATGGGAGGGAAAGAGAGGTGTGGAAGAGGGAATGGGGAGTTAGAGAGGGGAGGAAGAGGGGATAGGACGGAGGAGAGAGTTAGGTGAGGGAGGGAGTGGGGAGGGAGAGAGAGAGAGAGAGAGAGAGAGAGAGAGAGAGAGAGAGAGAGAGAGAGATGGTGGAGGCAGTATTGTATTTTTGAGTGGATGGGGAGACGGGAAAAAGTGGAAATTAGAAGTGTAAATAGGATAGTTGGGATAGAAGTTTGCGTGGGAGGGACAGTCACTAGATAGGTATAGGTAGAGAGGTATGAATGGGAGGGACAATGACTGGGTAGGTAGGAAGAGAGGTATGGATGGGAGGGACAGTCACTGGGTAGGGTGGAAGAGAGGTATGGATGGGAGGGACAATGACTGGGTAGGTAGGATGAGAGGTATGGATGGGAGGGACAATGACTGGGTAGGGAGGTAGGTAGGTGGGTAGGCTGGTATAGAGTGTGTGTCGGGGTGTAACAAAATTAATATAGTAGTAGGGGAGGAGGAGGAGGAGGAGGAGGTGGCTTGCTGCAGGATACTCATAATGTCATATTTTTATTCATCCGCCACGGCGCTATGCATGTTTCCGGCGCTGTAGACAAGAGGCAAACACTCCATGGAATTAATTTGGCCCATAGATCGTGAATATTGATAACAATGTTTATGTGTATCAAAGCGTTCATCGCGAGGCACACGGAACTGAACACATACGACCCGAGTTTAGGTAAATATTTGCTGGTATATAATTTATGAGGGAGGTGGTTAGGTTAGGGAAGGGGGAGCGGATGGGAGGGGGTAGGGGTGGTTAATGGATGGGGATAGGGGGGTAATGGGGTTGGAATGGGAGGGGAGAGGAGGGGTGTGGGAAGGGGAGAGGGGGGTTATGGGGTTGGAATAGGAGGGGTTTGGGAAGGGGAGAGGGGGGGTTATGGGGTTGGAATAGGAGGGGAGAGGAGGGGTTTGGGAAGGGGAGAGGGGGGGTTATGGGGTTGGAATAGGAGGGGAGAGGAGGGGTTTGGGAAGGGGAGAGGGGAAGTAGATAGGGAGGGGAAGGGCAGTTATAGGGAGAGGTAGGGAGGGGAAGGGAGGGTAGGGGGTTGGGTTGGGGAGGGAAGGAGGGAGAGGAAAGGGAGGGAGGGGAAAGGGGGAGTAAGAAAGGACCTCTGGCGTGATTTCGAGTCAACTACAAAAGTCCTCATCGCCGACAATGTTTATTTAGTTATTATTTTTTAAGGGGAAAATTTGCTGTTTGGAATTTAGAAGTGTTTGTCGTGGTTTTGTAGAAGTGGTCCGCGGCTTTCACACACACACACACACACACACACACACACACACACACACACACACACACACACACACACACACACACACACACACACACACACACACACACTCAAGCCCCTCCCCCCCACACATACACAAACACAAATGAAGAGCAACACACACACAAAAAAGAGTACAGAAAACAAGAACAGACAAAAAACAAAACAAAAAACAAAAACAAATTCATAGTAACCAAACAAGACAAAAAAAAAAAATAATTACTCCTAACGTGAATCCCCCCCCGCAAAAAAAAAAAAAATAATAAAATAAAAACCTTCCCCGAAAATACAAACTAGACCATAAATAGTTAATAACCGCAGGTAGATAAATCTGTGCTGGGGCGGGGAGGCTGGGGGGCGGGGAGGGGAACGGGGAGGGGGAGGGGGGACCAGGTGTGCATCAACAGGAAACAGAAACTCAGTGTAGAAAGGGAAATTATTTATCACCTGAGGGAAAACTGGGGGAGGGGGGGTTCAGAGAGAGAGAGAGAGAGAGAGAGAGAGAGAGAGAGAGAGAGATTTAGGGAAGATTATTTATACATCCACACACAATAGACATCAAATTAAAAAACAAAACAAAACGAAATACAAAATCAAAATACTCCCTCTTATTCACACCACTCCACTCCACTTCCTCCCGTTGTCCCTTTTTCCCTACAGCTACTCCCTCCCATTCATACCACTCCACTATCAGCATTCTCCCTTTCCTCCCTTTATCTCCCTTTACAGCATCCTCTCTGACCTATTCCTCCTATACTCCCTTCCATAGACACCACTCCACTATCAGTCTTCTCCCTTGATCTCCCTTCACAGCATCCTCCCTTTGATCCTTTCTCCCTATAGCTACCATTGCACTCCTATTTTCATCTCCTCCCTCCCTTTATCTCCCTTTACAGCATCCTCCCTTTAGTCCTTCCTCCCTTACGTGTGTCCTGGTAATCTTGTGTCATCTCAGCAATCACAGCATCTTGTCTCCGCGCCCTTCAGCCTCCGGAGCGTGACAGAGCCGTGATCCCCGTTAAGGCAGGTAAGCCCTTGCCCAGGTGTGCCGCGGAGAAGGGTCAGTCCACCTGGTGTTAATTGGGCTTACCTGGCGATCTCAAGGTGTGGGGGGAAAGCCTGGAGAAGCGAGGTGGAGGAGGACGGGAAGAGAAGTGGAGGAGAGTGGAAGGAGGAGGTAAGGAGATGTGTTGGAAGAGGAGGAGGCTGAAGAGAAGGGGAAGGAAAAGAGGAGTGCAGAAGAAGGAGGAGGAGAAGAGTGGAAGAAGTAGGTAAGGATATTGGTTGGAAGTGAAGTAGGTTAAGGAGGAGATGAAGAGGAGAAGAGTGCAGAGGGAAGGGGAAAGAAGAGTGCAAAAAGAGGAGGGGAAGAGAAGTGGAGGAGACGAGAAGGAGGAGAAAGGAAAAAATGGGATGAAAGGGGAGGAAACTAAAGAGAAGGTGAGGAGGAGAAGAGGGAGAGAGGAAGACTGGAAGGAGGAAAGGAGATTTGGAGGAGCTGAGGAAGTTAGGAGAGGGTGAGGAAGAGGAGAGTAGAGAGGGAGTAGGAAGAGGAGTGTAGAGGAGAGGAGAGAAGACTAGAAGAAGAAGGGAAGGAGATGTGTTGGAAGAGGAGAAGGCTTAGGAGGAGGGGAGGAGGAGGAGGAAAAGGAGGAGTGCTGAGGGAGACGAGGAGAACAGAAATGCAGGAGGAAGAAAAGAGGAGTGCAAAGGGAGAAGGAAGAGAAGAGGAAAACAAGAGAAGGAGGAAAAGAAGTGCAGACGAAGAGGAGTAGGAGAAGAGTAAGAGGAAGAGAGGAGGGAGATGAGGATGCTGGGATGAAGGATGCTGTTTATGTGTGTGTATTGTGAGTAGTTTGTTGGGTTAGCGATCTCTCTCTCTTAATGGTGGACTAAGGTGTTCTTTATGGCTCCTTTTGTTGCAGTCCTCCCTAGTGTTTATAGTCTTAAGCTTTACTTCTTATCGCCTTTGTTTTTCTTCTTCTGTTCCTACTCGTCCACCTGTTCCTCCTTGTCTTCTTTTCTTGTCTTTCTTCTTCTGTTTCTGCGTGTTCGTCTCCTCCTCCTCCTCTTGTCTTATTCTTTATTTCTTGTTTTCTTTCTTTGTTTTTCTTCTATTTCTACTTGTTTTTGTGTTCCTCCTCCTTCTCCTCCTCCTCTTTTTCTTGGAGTCTTCCCAGTGTTTATTGACTTTCTTTTACTCCTATTTCTTTTTGTTCATTTCTTCTTCTTCCTCCTCTTTCTCCTCCTCCTCCTCCTCCTCCTCCTCCTCCTCCTCTTCCTCCTCTTCTTGTCATGTTACCCGAGGAAGCTGCTATAAAACGAAATCCAAGAAGTGTCACGCAATATCTTCCTCTCTCTTCCTCTTCTTTCTCCTCTTCCTCTTCCCTTCATCCCGCATCCATCCCTTCGCTTCCTTCTCCCTTCACCATCCTCTCTCCTTCATCCTCCTCAGTTTCATTTCCCTTCATCCTCTCTGCCCTTCCCCTTCCCTTCCTCCTCCTCCTTGTCCTCCTTCTCCTCCCCAGTACTTGTAACTACTTACTCAAACGGTAGGGGAATGAGAAGGGGAGGAGGATTGGGGAGGGGGACGAGGAGGAGGAGGAGGAGGAGGAGGAGGAGGAGGAGGAGGAGGAGGAGGGATTAACCATTACATTAGAATTCTCAGCTTTCCTCCTCCTCCTCCTCTTCCTCCTCCTCATCTCTCAATCTATTCGTGCTTCTGCTTGTGTTACTAATACGTTTGTTGTTGTTTCACACTCTGGGATATACTGTGTGTGTGTGTGTGTGTGTGTGTGTGTGTGTGTGTGTGTGTGTGTGTGTGTGTGTGTGTTGGTTGAGATGATGCACTGCCTGAACGCAACCAGAAACGTAAAGCGAAACTGAGACGCTACAAATTCAGAGTTTCGGCGGAATCGTGAAATACTGCAACGGATTATGATTGTGGCGCAAGATGAAGATGTAACGCCATGGTAGCAGCAGCAGCAGCAGTAGTAGTTGTAGTTGTAGTAGTAGTAATGGTAACACAAATTGCAGGTTCAGGCACTATAATAACTGCGCGCCTGCGCCAGCGCCAGCCAGGCCATCCCCCCCACCTGGAAGAAGGAGGCCTTGACCATCAGGCCCTCCCCCTGGGATGATGCCTGGCAGCCAAAGCAACAACAAAAAAAAAAAAAAAAAAAAAAAAGGAAGATTTCACATTTTCCACTGCACCATTTTCCTCACTTTTTCCTAACCTAACACATCTCCTTTCCTCCTCCTAGTCTCCTCCACCTCTCTTCACCTCCTCTCCTTTCCTCTTTCTGCTCTCCTCTTCCTACCCACTCTGCACTCTTCCCCTTATACCTCTTCGTTCTCCTCCTCTCTTCCTCATTCTATTTTCCACCGCTTTGAGATCGCCAGGTAAGTCTAATTAACACCAGGTGGACTGACCAAAATTACTCGTGAGATGCGAATTCATAAGATGCGAATACACAGACACATGGGATTTTTTTATTTTTACAGCAGTGGAGTCATTTCAAGGGCATAAAAAAAAAGGAAACGTGAAAAAAACCCCGCTACTCTCTCCTCCTAAAAAAAGTTAGAGGAGTGTCCAAAAGATAGTCAGTGGGAATAATTATAATGCTTGTGATATAGAGGTAAGAATTCGGGTATTAGCGAGTCCACTTCCTTCTTCCTTCCGCATCTCTTCCTCTTCCTCCTTCCCTCCCTCCTCCTTCCTTCCCTCGTAAACATCACACCTCGTAAGCCCTACTCTTAAACTTACGGTCCTACGCTCATCCGACTCCCTTTTCCGCTTCCTCCTCTTCCTCTTGTCGCTATTTCCTTCCTTCCTCTTCTCTTGCTAGATTCTTCCTCTTGTTTGCCTCCTCTTGCTTCCTTCCTGGCTCTTTCCTCCTCCTTTCTCTAATTTCTTCTGTATCTTCTGTTCCTGTTTGATTCTTCCCGTTCTTCTGTTTGACTCCTTTCACTCTCCTGGTTTCTCCCTCTTCCTGGTTCTTTTTCTTCCTTCAATTTCTCTCTTCTTCCTCATCTTCCGTCTTCTTCCTTCCGCTTCTATTCTCTCCAGCTTTCTTCTATCTTCCTCTTCTTCCTCTTCCTTCTCTCCTTCCGTCTTGGTTTGTCCGCGTCCATCTCTTCCGTCTTATTTCATTCCTCCTCTTCATCTCCTGTCCTCTTCCTCCTCGTCGTCTAATCTTCACGAGTCTTCCTTTCGCTTCTCTTTACCTTCCTCAGCTTTCCTCCTCCTCTTCCTCCTCTTCCTTCTCCTCCCGCCATGTGTCTTCTCTTGCTTCTCTTCTCCTGTTTTTCTCCTCTTCCTCCTCTTCCTTCTCCTCCCGCCATGTGTCTTCTCTTGCTTCTCTTCTCCTGTTTTCCTCCTCCTCCTCATCTTCCTTCTTGTTTAATCTTCATGAGTCTTCCTTTTACATCCATTTACCTTCCTCAACTTTCCTCCTCCTTCTCCTCCTCCTCCTCCTTCTCCTCCCGTCGACCCCCAGGCGGGAGGGCTTCACACTGGGGGGCGAGTCTTTAACATGTGGTAACTTATTCTTTTTATGACTCCCGTCCCTCCTACCTTCTGGCGACACTTGGCGACCCTCACACATGTCAAGGAGGAGGAGGAGGAAGAGGATTGAGGGAGGAATTAAAGGGAGGGAGGTAAAGGCAACGATTCATCAGTCATTATGGGAAGGGATGTAACGGAGAGAGAGAGAGAGAGAGAGAGAGAGAGAGAGAGAGAGAGAGAGAGAGAGAGAGAGAGAGAGAGAGAGGAGAGGAGAGATGATAAATGAAGACTTGGAGGTAGGCATGCATGGAGGGAAGTCAAGAGAGAGAGAGAGAGAGAGAGAGAGAGAGAGAGAGAGAGAGAGAGAGAGAGAGAGAGAAACGCGTCACAGCTGTTGGCCAAAACACGTGTTGAACCGTCGACTTAAACACCAGGAATGTCAGGAGGTCAGGGGTCATGAGGGATGGTTTCTCTCTCTCTCTCTCTCTCTCTCTCTCTCTGAGGTCATTAACGCCGTCATCACCATCATCATCACCTCCTCCTCCTCCTCCTTCGCCTCCTCCTCCTCCTCCTCCTCCTCCTCCTCCTCCTCCTCCTCCACCTCCTCCTCCTCTTTGTTTGTTCCTCTTTCTCATCCTCCTCCTCTTCATTCTCATTCTAGTTAGTGCTTTATTATTTCCATGTGTGTGTGTGTGTGTGTGTGTGTGTGTGTGTGTGTGTGTGTGTGTGTGTGTGTGTGTGTGTGTGTTGTGTGTTGTTCTGACTCCCTTATCAAAAGTAACTCCCCTCCCCCCATTCTCTCTCTCGCTCTCTCTCTCTCTCTCTCTCTCTCTCTCTCTCTCTCTCTCTCTCTCTCTCTCTCTCTCTCTCTCTCTCTCTCTCTCCTTCTTGTCCCTGCTTTGTTGTGTTTGCCTCCTTCTGCCTCCGTCTCCTCTCCTTCTTCCTCTTTCCCTCTCTCTCTCTCTTTCTCTCTTTCTCTCACTCCCTCCCTCTCTCCCTCTCTCTGTCTTCTCTTCCTTTCTCTCTCTTTGCTCATTTCGTGTTTTTTTTTTTGTCTTATTTTCTTTCTTTTTTTTTTTTTTTAATTTCATCTTTGTATTCTATTTTTCTTCTTTTCTTTCCTTTTTTTATATTTATATATTTTTCCCTTTTCTCTTTCTTTATTTTTATTCCTTTTTTTTTATTTTATTGTTTTTTCATCTCCAGTTGCTTCATTATTTTTCTCTCCCTCTCGTTTCTCCCTTTCTCTTTCTTCTTTCATTTCTCTCGTTTTCTGATCTCTTTAGTTTTAGCGTTTCTTCTCTTTGTATGCCTCTCCTTTTTTTTTTTTTTTTTACAACAAAGGAGACAGCTCAAGGGCACACAGAAAAAGAAAACAATATATCTTCCTTTTGCCTCTCCCTTACCCTTCTCTTTTTGTATATTCTCTTATTTTCCTTTTTTACTTTTTATATTTACTTGGTTTGCTATGTTCTCTCTCTCTCTCTCTCTCTCTCTCTCTCTCTATCTCTTTCTGTGTGTTGTGTTTATCTCTCTCTCTCTCTCTCTCTCTCTCTCTCTCTCTCTCTCTCTCTCTCTCTCTCTCTCTCTCTCTCTCTCTCTCTCTCTCTCTCTCTCTCTCTCTCTCTCTCTCTCTCTCTCTCTCTCCTCTCTCTCTCAATGTCTTCTTTCTATTTACCCCTCTCGTCACCTTCCTTCATCTCTCCTCCCTTCCCTCCATCACATTCCTCCTCCTTCCCTTCCTTCCTTCCTTCCGCCCATCCTCACATCATTACTCATCATCTCGGAGACAGGATGTTGCCTCCCTCCCTTCCTTCCCTCCTTCTCTCCCTCCCTTCCCTTCTTCTTTCCCTCCCTACCTCCCTTCTTCCTTCCCTTTAGACCTAACCCACTCATGACGTCTCCTCTCAGCACTCTCTCCCTCCCTCCCTTCTCTCCCTCTCTCTCCCTCCCTCCTTCTCTCCCTTCCATCTCCCTTCTCCACGACGCCAAACTATGCAAATGAATCACTAAAGACCGTATGTTAGTGGTAGTGAAGGGAGACGAAGGAGGAAGGGAGGGAGGGAGAGAGGAAGGGAGGAAGGGATGGTAAGAGGAAGGGAAAGAGAGGGGGAGAATGTTTGTAGGAAGGGGAGGAGGTAGGGTAGGTAAGGGAGTCAGGAGAGGTAGAATGTAGGGAGGAAGGGAGGTAGAGAGAGGGAGGGAGGGTAGGAGGGAGAAAGGGAGGAGGGAGATAGAGGCAGCAATGTAGGGAAGTAAGAAGGGAAGAAGAGAGAGAAAAAAAAAAAACATTATAGAGGGAGGAAGAGTTTGAGGAGGAGGAGAAGGAAGAGGAGGAGGAAAAGGAAAGAGGAAAGAAAAGTTGTGAAAAGGTTTGAAATATTATAAAAAAAGCAAAGTATTATGACTCTCCAGGGACTGTGTGTGTGTGTGTGTATGTGTGTGTGTGTGTGTGTGTGTGTGTGTGTGTGTGTGTCTAGGCGTTCACGCCCATCTTTCCTTCGCCCACCCAGAGAACCGCCCATTCACCCTTTCCTTCCCTCCCTCCTTCCTTCCCTCCACCTTTCCTTATATAGTTTGAGGGTTGAGTCCTTTCCGCCTCTAATTCATAATGTGAGGTGTCGGGAAGGAGGGGGGGAGAGGTAGGGAAGAAAAGGAAAGAGGGAAGTCAAGGGAAGGGTGGAAGGAAGGGAAGGGGAGAAGAAGGAATGGAGAGGGAGTGGAAAGGAGTTGAGGGGAGGTTGAGATGATAAAGGAAAGGGGGAGGGAGAGAAGAAAAGGAAGGAAAGGAGTGAAGGAAAGGAAGGAAGGAGGAGAGGGGAGAAGAAAGAATGGACAAGGAGTGGAAAGGAGTAGAGGGAAGGATGAGGTGATAAAGGAGAGGGGGAAAGAAGAAAAGGGAGAAAAGTGATAGAAAGGAAGGCAGGAGGAGAAGGGTGAAGAAGGAACGGACAGGGAGTGGAAGGGAGGAGATGGAAGGTTGAAGAGATAGGAGAGAGGTGTGAAGTAAGGATGGAATAGAAGAATAGAGAAGAAGGGGAGAGGGGGGAAGGAGTGGATGAGGAATGGGAATAAGAGAATGGAAGGTGTTAGTGGAAGGGAAGGCAAGGGATGGAAGGTAAGAAGGAGGAGAAGAAAGAAGAGAAAGAACAGGAACAAAAACAAAGAGAAAAATAGGAGAAAGGAATTTAATACGAAGAAAAGCAGAAGAAAAAGCAGGAAGAGGATTAGGATTAGGAGGATGAGGCGGATGAGGAGGATGAGGAGGTAAGAAGAAGTCAGATAAAGAAGCGGAATAACAAAAACAAAAACAAATAAACGAAAAAAAAAAAAACAATACCAAGAAAAGAAGAAGAAATATCAGTAGGAGGAAAAGGAGGAGGAGGAGGAGGAGGAGGAGGACAAAGAGGAAAAACAAGAAATAAATAAAAGAATGAAAGAAAATGAATACTAAGAAAAGAACTGAATATGGAGAAACGAAGACTAAGTTGGAGAAGTCAGAGGAGGAGGCGGAGGACAAGGGGGTCAGAAGTCGCCCAGGTGATGTCAGGTGTGGTAATGAGGAGGACAGGTGAGGCAGGGGCGACGTGTTACTCTGGTTTGTATTGGGGTCGCGGCGGCGGCGGGAAAGAGGTTTTGTGTGTTCCGTCCTCTTTGCATACAACTTCGAACCCCTTCCCGTTTTCTTTGACACATACATTCACGTTTTCTCTCTCTCCTCGTCCCTCTGTGCCTCTCTTTGTCCTCCGTCTTCATTTCCGTCTTCTTTTTCTTCTTTTTTTCGTGTGATTTTAACTTTCCTTTTATACTCCTCCATCTTCTTTTGCTCCAGATATCTCTCTCTCTCGTCGTCGTCCTCCTCCTCTTCCTCCTCCTCCTCATTCGTCTTCTTCAAAGTCTTCCCTAATTCTCTTACTTACTCCCTCTCGGCTCTTCTTTCCTCCTTTTCCTCCCTTGCTCCTCCTTTGAAGTCTTATGTCTTGCCTCTCTTTCCTCTCTCTCTCTCCCGTCCTCCTCCTCCTTTCTTTTTTCTTCCATTTTCCCTTCCCTTCCTACCTCCTCCCGTCCTTGCTTCCTCCTTTCCTCCAATCTCTTGTTCTCTTACTTCAGTTTTACGGTTCACTCTTTCTTTCCTTCTGTTTCTTCTTTTCTCCGTATTCTTCTTTCTTCCTTTTCGTCTATTCTTTCTGTGATATTTTGTCTTTGTTTTCCTTTTCCTCCCCTTCCCTCTTTCTCTTGTTCCTTTGTTCTTCCTTTTTTCCTTCCTCTTTTTCTCCTTCTCATCTATCAGTTCTTTCTTTCTCTTTCTCTCCTTCCCATCTTTCAATTCTTTCCTCCCTCCATCTCTCCTCTTGCTTATTTTTTTCCTCTCCTTCTTCATCATTCCATATTTTCCTTCTCCATTCTTCTTAATTTATCTCCCTCCATTTCTCCCTTTTTCCCCTTTATCTTTCCACTACACTCTTCCCTCCCTTCTTTTCCCCTCTTATTCCTTTTTTCCTTTCCCTTTTCATCATTCCAACCTTTCATTCCACCCAGATTATCTCTTTACTGCCCCTTCTCTCCTCTTTATCATTTCTCTTCGTCATTCTTCCACTCTTCCATCCCTTCAAATTACCTTTCTCCTCCTTCTCCCTCATGATTCCAACCTTTCCTCTCCATAACTTCTTCCACTCCTTCTCTCCTCTTTATCATTTCTCTCCTTCATTCCTTCACTCCTTTTTCTCTTTTATCCTTCCTTCCCTTCCATCTCCCTCATTCTTTCAGCATTTCCCTCCTTCCATACATATTATCTCTATACTGTTCTTTCATTTTTCTTCTCTTTATCATTCCTCTCTGTCTTTCCTTCACTCCTCCATCCCTCATATTCTTCCTTCTCTTCCTTCTTATTCCTTCCCCATTCCTCCTTCCATCAAAATTATTCCTTCTCTATCATTCCTTTCCCTCATTCCTTCATTCCTTCTATCCATCCTTCTCCTCCTCCTCCTCCTCCTCCTCCTCCTTCATCAAAATTATCCCTTTCCCACCTCCATCATTCCTTTCCCTCATTCCTCCATTCCTTCTATCCATCCTTCTCTTCCTCCTCCTCCTCCTCCTCTTCCTCCTCCTCCTCCTCCTCCTCCTCCTCCTCCTCCTCACCCGTGATTAGCGCTAACGTGGTAGTAATGATAGTGATTCTCCTCCTCCTTCTCCTCTACACACTTCTCTTCCCTTCAGTCACGGGGGTGCATATTTGACGCCTCCTAGACCGTGATAAAGCGACTCCCCCTGACTCCTGCCTCTCGCCTTCCATAAATCAAAGGTAGAAGGTAGACATTATCGTGTATTTATTTTTTTCCCCTACCGTGTTATAAAAAATGTCAATATATCATTTTTTTTCTTTTTTTTTCTTTAAGGAGGATGTTTGTGTGTGAGTCAATTTTTCTTGTTGATGGCTTCGTTTCCTCCCTCTCTTCCTTCCCTCCTTCATTTCCTCCTCCCTTCCTTCCTTCCTTTCTTCGTCTCTCTCTCGTTTAGTGGTTCGGTTTTTATTTATTCATTTTTTCATTCATCTTTTCTGTTCTTTTCATCTTTCGTTCTTTTATTCTTCATCGTTCATCGTTCATCTTTTTCATTTCTTTATTCATCGCTGTGTAAGATTATTCCTTTATGTTCCTTTGCTTTCTTTACATGTATATTGTTTGTCTTTTCTTCCATTCACCTTTTCGTTAACTTCATCGCTGTGTAATATTTCTCAGTTTTGTTCCGTTCCAAATCATCGCTTTACTTTCCCTTTTCAGCTCATTATCATTCCTCTCCCTCATTCTTCTTCTCTTCTTTCCCTCCTATCCTTCCTTTCCTTCCATCTTCATCCTTCTAATCTTTCCTTTCCATTCATCCTTCCATCCAAATTGTTCCTCTACTGTCCCTTCCTTTCTCTCCTCTTTATCATTCCTCTCCCTCATTCTTCTACTCTTCTTTCCCTCCTATCCTTCCTTTCCTTCCCTCTTCATCCTTCTAATCTTTCCTTTCCATTCATCCTTCCATCCAAATTGTTCCTCTACTGTCCCTTCCTTTCTCTCCTCTTTATCATTTCTCTCTCTCATTTTTCCACTCTTCTTTCCTCTATCTTTTCCTTTCCTTTCTCTCCTCTTTATCATTTCTCTCTCTCATTTTTCCACTCCTGACATAAGAACGGAAGGAGTCTGCAGAAGGGTCAGTCTACCTACACATGGCAGCTCCTGTAACCCCAACTTCATCCGTCCTCCCTATCCTTGAATTTACTTTATCCTCTCTTGAAGGTATAATTTGTATCTTATTACTACCCACGCATGACTGCCAAGTATGTTCCACTCATCCACCAGTCTATTTGTAAACCAGCATCCCTATTATAACTATATCTAAACTAATTTCATCTTTATATGTATCTCTAAGGCAATTTTCATCCTATATGCATTGCTAAACTATTTTCCTTTCCTTCGTACGTATTTATATTTTTGGAGCCAATCTTCTTCCTGCATTGATCTCTCTAAGCCAGTTTCTTCACCTTATATATTTCTTAACCAATTTCCTTTCTACATCCACTTTTAAATTGATATCCATCCTATATCTGTCTAAATCAATTTCTATTCTATATCTATTCCTAAACTAATTTCTCATCTGTATCTATCTGTAAGCCAATATCCTTTCTATGTATTTAATCTTAGCTCAGTCTCGCGTACACCTGGTGAGTTCAATTCCTCATCTCATTATCCTTTACCTGGTCCGCGTTACCTGTGCTTATACTTACCCTTCGCGCCGGCTCGCGAACACCTGGCCAACCCCGTCCAGTAAGGTCCAGGCTCTCTTAGCGTGGACAGCACCCCAAATTATCCTGTTCCTGGTCAGACGTGCCTAACCAGAGCTAGGCAAAGTAATCTTCTCAAACACAGCCTCCCGTAACCCAAGCTGACTTTTACGATCAGTGTGTGTGTGTGTGTGTGTGTGTGTGTGTGTGTGTGTGTGTTGCATACTTGTGGCCAATGCTCAAATCCTTTCTGCCTTGCCCTTTCTTTTACGTTTTCCTCGTTTTTTGCTCGTTTTATTTGTGGATTACGGACGTTTCGAGGCCATTTCGGGTTGACTTACACTCCCAGGCCGGAAAATAATACACCCACGCCTCTCGCACGCCCACATACACGCCCAGACCACGCCCGCACCTCGCCCTTCACACAGAGGTCCCTTTCAGCCCCTTCCCTCGCCCGTATTGCCGTGTATGGAGTCCTGTGGTCCCTTTAAGGCTACGCAGTACTTAGGGAAAGGGATTTATGATGTTGATCGTAATTTTGGCATTTCTACGGCTGAGGGTTTGAAGCCACACCTGGAACCGTTTTAGAAACTTCACCTCAGGAACGTACGAGACAACCCACCTCACATAACCTCACATTGCAACCCCTTATCACTTACACCGTCCATTAGCTTAGGAAAAGGAATTTATGACGTTGATCGTCTGATTTTGGCATTTCTACGGCTGAGAGTTTGAAGCTACACCTGGAACCCATTTAGCAGCCTCACCTCAGGAACCTGCGAGATAACCCACCTCACATAACCTCACTCTACAACCCTCACCACTGACATCATCAATTCTCTTAAGGATTATAATGTTGATCGTAATTTTGTTCATGTCTGCAGCTGAAACCCATTAAAAAACCTCACCTCAGGAACCAGCAAGACTTAAAACACCTCACATAACCTCAACTTACAACCTCAAACTCTTACACCGCCTATTTATTTATCATTCCACTCCCTTCTTTTCCCCTCTTTTTCCTTTCTCCTTTCCCTTTTCATCATTCCAACCTTTCCTTCCACCCAAATTATCTTTTTACTGCCCCTTCTCTCCTCCTTATCATTCCTCTTCGTCACTACTACTACTATTACTACTACTTTTACTACTACCCCACCCCGCCACACACACACACACACACACACACACACACACACACACACACACACACACACACACACACACCTCGCAGTATACCATCTCGTACCTCATCCACAGCCTGTCTTGCCCACGGTATGGCCAACCCACCCACGCTAAAGGGGCGGCCACGTTGTAATATGGAATGGACAGCTGGAGACTCCTGAGGGTGGGATGGGTGGGGGAGGTAGAGGCTGGACGTGGCGGGGCGGGGTCTTACGGGGCGGGCCGGGGCGGGGCGGGGCGGTGGCTGGTTACGTCTGTCCAGTCTGGTTAATGGAAGAGGAAATAAGACCAGGAATTAGGAAGGGTCAGGAGAATGTGGAGGAAGGAGAGAGAGAAAGAGGGAGGGAGAAGGAGGGAAGGAGGCAGGGAGGGAGTAGTGAAGTGAGGTTAGGGAGGAATGTTGAGAGAAAGAGGTAGAGAGAGAGAGGTAGAGAGGGAAGGGAGGAGGGATTAGGAAGAGAGAGGGAGAGGAGTAAGAGTGTGCATGGTGGAGAGGAAGAATTGAAGGGCTAGAAATGGTATGAAAAGAAAAAAAAACATAATAAAATAGAAAGAGAAAAAGAAAAAAGAAAGCAAAAGGATAAGAAAAAGAGAGAAAGACAGCAGGGTATCATGGAATTAGGAAATGCTGAGAGAAACGAGAAAATTTAAGGAAAGGACGAGAGAGAGAGAGAGAGAGAGAGAGAGAGAGAGAGAGAGAGAGAGAGAGAGAGAGATTATGGAAGGAAGGAAGAAAGAGACGAAGAAAGACAGAGAAAGAAAAAGAGGAGAAGTATATCATGGAGAGAAGGAGAGAAAGACAAGGTAGGGAGGAGCATAAAAGAAAGAAGAGAACGCGAGAGAGAAGAGTATCATGGAAGGAGGAAAGAAAGAGACGAAGAAAGACAGAGAAAGAGAGAGAGAGGAGAATATCATGGAGAGAGGTAGGGATGAAGGAGAGAGGAGAGAGGGAGGGAGGCATGAGAGAGAAAGAAAAGGACGCAAGAGAGAAAGAAAAAAACATCATGGAAGAAGGAAGGAAAGAGACGAAGAAAGAAAGAGAGAAAGAAAGAAAAGAATATCATGGAGAGAGATAGGGATGAAGGAGAGAGGAGAGAGGGAGGGAGGCGTGAGAGAGAAGGAAAAGGACGCAAGAGAGAAAGAAAAACATTATGGAAGAAGGAAAGAAAGAGACGAAGAAAGAAAGAAAGAAAGAAGAGGAGAATATCATGGAGAAAGGGAGAAGAATGGAGGAAGCAGGGAGGGAGAGAGGCAGGAGAGAAAGAAGAGGACGCAAAAGAGAAAGACATCATTGAAGAAAGAAAGAAAGGAAGAGTCGGAGAAAGAAAGAAAAAGTGGAGAATATCATGGAGAGAGACGGGATGGAGGAGAGAGGAGGGAAGGAGGGAGGGAGAGGGGCTTGAGGAGAGGAGTGTCAGTTTGCTGTAGCCATAAATAAAGAAGTCTGAATGTATAAAGTAAACACGGGGATAAATAATGCGAGAAGAAAAGCGACTCTCTCATCCCGACGGAATTTTGCCGACTCAGCGCTAGACAAATGGCAATAAATAAATGAATAAATAAATAGATATATAAAAATAACAACAATAAAAAGAAGAATAAGAATAACAACAACAACAACAACAATTATACTACTACTACTACTACTACTACTACTACTTCTACTACTACTACTACTACTACTACTACTACTACTACTACAACTACAACTACTACTAGTAATTCTGGAAACTGCGAAAGCTTGGGATGAAAAATCTTTTGTTTATTGAAGAGTATAAAAATGAGAGAGAGAGAGAGAGAGAGAGAGAGAGAGAGAGAGAGAGAGAGAGAGAGAGAGAGAGAGACAAAAAAAATAAATAAGTATTGTTGGTTTATTATAATTCTGCTCGTGTGTGTGTGTGTGTGTGTGTGTGTGTGTGTGTGTGTGTGTGTGTGTGTGTGTGTGTGTGTTTATGATTCCTCCGTCTTTCCTTCCCTGAATATTTTGCCTGACAACCGAGATCTTTATTCTTCGCTGAGACTCAAGACGGAGCGCGGAGGGAAACTGAGACGAGATAAAACAATATTTCGCTAAAGTTTCATCGCTTAAAAAAACAAGTTATGCATATTATGAGACAACGTTGCGAATATCATGATGTCTTCCTCGTGTTTATATTTGACCATAAAGAGTTTGATCACTGAAGAACCGGCTGAAGAAACTTGAGGAACGGAGACAGGAATTGAAGGCATGATTGTCCACAGTTCAATTGTAAGAAAAACACACCAAAACAACAGCTAATATATATTGTGTATTGACGAAATCTGAAACCGGTCTCTACCACACATTGTCAAAGCTCATAAGAAATACAAATCAGGTAATATAATATCCTTTACTGTCTATAATATTGTCTCTGTAATCAGGTAATTCTTTGTAATACTCTGTGTAAATACAATACGATCGATGCATTTGAGAAGTTAGATAAATTGATGGATAGTGAAGTTAGGTGGGTTTAGGTTTACAAGAGCTGCCTTATACAGACCTATCAGGCTCCTACAGACTCCTTACGTTCGTGTGTTCCTATGTAATCAGGTTATGTAATAGTCTTTGCTGTCTGTAATAATCTCCCAAATATTCACTACTGTAATAGTTTCTACCGTAGTGTTATTCTCTGTAATATTCCCTATTGTAATATTCTCACCTGTTGTAATGTCTACCGTCTCAGAGTCGAAGAGTTCCTTGTGTAGATTTTCATCGTCTCATATAATTCCAAGTCTGATAATAAAGGTAACTCAGGTAGTGTAATGTTCTCTACTGGGATATTCTCAGTTGCAGCATTCTCACCTGTACTACTGTCCCAAATACGAAAACTTCCTTGTAAAGATTTCCATCGCCTCAAACATAATAATTCCAAGTCTCACAATAAAGGTAACTCAGGTAGTCTAATACTCTCCACAGCCTATTATTCTCTCTGCAACATTCTCTCAGATATTCTATACTGTAACTACGATCTGAAATATGAACACCTCCTTGTACTTCGTGTATAATTTCCTTCGTCTCAAATAATTTCGTCTCATAATAAACATAATATAGACAAGGCAAGTAAATAATTTTCTCTAGTGCCTCAATTACCAAGACTTCCTTGTATAAAATTTCTCAGTCTCATAGAGTTCCAGGTTTGATAAGTAAGGTAACACATGTGAGGCAATATTCTCAAGTGTCACAATTACTCAGACCTCCTTTTATAGATTTCCCCGTAAAGAATAATATGAACATTGACATCGACGTGTGTAATGCAGCCGACGTCCTCCGGTGCGTCTTGTTCCAACGTTTTAATAGAGAAATAATTGAGTTTTCCTTTAATTCCCTCGTAAAACACATTGCCGGGTGATTTACAATACCCGCAACGCCTTCCTCTGATTTATATATATCGTAAATCTTCTAACTCTCTCTCTCTCTCTCTCTCTCTCTCTCTCTCTCTCTCTCTCTCTCTCTCTCTCTCTCTCTCTCTCTCTCTCTCTCTCTCTCTCTACATTGTCAATTTATTTTATTTTATTTATTTTTTCGTCGCTTAAAAATCGCGAAACACGTCGAGTCTCCGTTTTCGGGTAATGCAAGAATAAGCGTTTTCTCTCTTTTTTTTTTTTTTTCTTATAATGTGAAATTCATTGCATGGTGGAGGGAGGAGGAGGAGGGAGAGGGATGGAGGGATGGAGAGAGGGGAGGAAGGAGGGATGATGGTGAGAGAGAGAGAGAGAGAGAGAGAGAGAGAGAGAGAGAGAGAGAGAGAGAGAGAGAGAGAGAGAGAGAGAGAGATGGAAAACTAATAATGTGGGTAAGACAGAACATGATTTTTAAAGGAAACAAGACAAAAAAAAAAAAAAAAAAGAAGAGAGCTATCATTGTTATTATCTCATCTACCTGTTCAATCTCTTACTTGTTTCCTCCATTCATATTTACACTTACCAGTTTATCCCTGTTACCTGTTTCTTTGGCTAATATTTTCACTTTCACCTGTTAATTCTGTTCCCTGTTTCTTGTTGATTACCTCCTCCCGTCTTACCTGCTCGTCCCTGATACCTGTTCGTCCCTGTTACCTGTTCGTCCCTGATACCTGTTCGTCCCTGATACCTGTTCGTCCCTGTTACCTGTTCTATATATGTCACCCGTTTCTTCTTAATCATTTCCATCTGCCTTATTAAAGTATACAGAACAGCTAAATGGCTCCAGCAAAACAAAACAAAACACTCCTTTATATTACCTGTTCTTGCCCTTTACCTCTTTCACCTGTTGACCGTTTTTACCTGTTCCCTATTTCTTATTAATCATTTACCCCCGACTTGTTTTTTTTACAGTAAAGGGAGCAGCTCAAGGACAAAAGCAACATAAAACAAAAACAAAACAGCCCACCATATGACCTGTTCTTGCTTGTTATCTTTCCTACCTGTTTTCTCTTTACTTACCTGTGTTACCTGTGTGTGTATACCAGGGGCAGTAATCAATAGAGGGCGGCATCAAAGGCTTGGCACCTGTGATGGCAGTGACGCTGAAGCCCAGTCACATAGAGAGCCATGACCATAACCTACTAATTAGTGCTCTCTCTCTCTCTCTCTCTCTCTCTCTCTCTCTCTCTCTCTCTCTCTCTCTCTCTCTCTCGTACTAAACTAAATCTAATCTCACTGTCACCATGTTCAGGATCTTACGGCGACTCCTCCCTATACATGCATCTCTCCCTCCCTCCCTCCTTCCCTCCCTCCCTCTCCCTCTCTCCCTCCCTCCCCGCATCCGCCATATTTGTTAGTGTGTGTGTAAATAATCCCGTTCCTCCGTGGGGGTCGCTGGCTATTGAAATATTGGCGTATTGTGGCGTCCCTCGTGCCTCGTCTGCTCATAATGGCACACCTTGGCCCCCTCGGGTGACTCACGGGCGCAAGGTGAAAAGATGCTAATTTAAGGGTCATGCAAGGCCGGCCACAGGTAAGGAGGTGGCAATGGGGCAGGGCAGGGCAGGTAGGAGGAGAAGGAACGTGAGGTAAGGAGTGTGAGTAGTGCAGGGCAGGTAGGGAGGGTGAGGTGAGGGAAGGTGAGGTGAGGTAAGAAGTAAAGGTGTGTGAGTTGATTAAACCAGGTGATAGGTAAGGTAAGATAGGTAGGTGGTAGGATTGCAGGTGGGAAGAAGTAGGGGTAAAAGGTAAGGCAAGAAGGCAAGGGGAGAGGTGCTGGGTAGAGCATAGGAAAGACAGGTATTAGGTAAGCCAGGTTACAGAAGAACAGGTAGAAAGAGGAGGAGGAGGAGAAGGAAGAAAAGGAAAGGATTACAAAAGAAACAGAGAATAGGAAGAACATATGACAAATTAGAAGCAAGGCAGGGGTGACATGGGAAGAAAAAAGGAAGAACATGTAGAAGGAGGAGGAGGAGGAGGAAGAGAAAAGGGAAGAAAAGGAGAGGATTAAAAAAGAAACAGAGAATAGGAAGAAGAAATGACAAGTTAGAAGCCAGGCAGGGGTGACATATAGGAAGAAAAAGGATACAAAGAGGAGGAAATAGACGAAAAGATGAGAGCAAAAGGGAAATAGAAGGAGGAAGAGAAGAAGGATTACAAAGGAACAGACTTTAACATAAATGGATGACATATTAGACGCCAAGCAGGGGGTGACAGAGGAATACAAAGATTATAATAAAGTGGAAATAGGAACAAGAAAGCGTGAGATGATGAGGGAAAAGGTGTGAGTGACAAGGTGAGGGCATTGGGAGGACAGGTGATAGCGAAGGTTGGTGGCGAGGAAATGAGATGCGAGGTAGGGGGTGACAAGGGGAAGGAAAGGGCAAATAAGGGTATTGTATGGAAGGGAAGGGTGGGGTCAGGGAGGGATTAGACAGAAGGGTATGAAGGGGGTGACATGGGGAAGGGTGGGGTCAGGGAGGATTAGACAGAAGGGGGTATGAAGGGGGTGACTTGGGAAGGGTTGGGGAAGGGTAGGGGTAGGTAAGGTTAGGGAGGTATGGGGAGGGAATGAGGGGTGGAGGGGATGAAAAGGAGTGACAGGATGAGAGGTGGAGAAACTGCGGAGGAGATAAAGGAAGGAAGGGAGGAGATAAAAGAGAGAAGGAGGAAAGGGTAAGGAAAGGAAGGAGAGTAGGGGAGGAAAGGAAAGAGGTAAGGAAGGCTAGATAATGATAAAGGGAGGGAAGGAAGGGTCTCTCTCTCTCTCTCTCTCTCTCTCTCTCTCTCTCTCTCTCTCTCTCTCTCTCTCTCTCTCTCTCTCTATCTCACACACACACACACACACACACACACACACACACACACACACACACACACACGTTCGTTATCTCCCTCGCTTTTAGCCTCCTCCTTACCTTCTCATCTTTCTCCCTCTCACTTCATCTTCTCTTTCCTGTTTCCTCCTCCCTCCCTCTCCCTTCCCACTCCCTCCCTCCCTCTCCCTCTCTCCTCAAAAGCCCCATTTCCTGTCCCTCCGGTCTGCTCTCAGTGGAATCAAATCCGCTCTCTTGTCGATCCTTATGTTCAAATTTACTTTTTTTATATCCTTTACTTTTTCTTATTCCTTTAAATTCGTTCTTTCCTGTATATTCATTCCTCATTCTCCTTCTCCTCTTCCTCCTCCTGTATTCCTTTCTTAAATACTTTCTCTCTTTCTCATCTATTTTCATATCATTATGTTTATATTTTCTATTTTCTATCTCCTCTTACTTTCCCTTCTTTTTCCTTTACCTCATTCCTCCCTCCACATCCACTTATTATGCATTCCCTTCCATCTCCTCCTCCTTTGTCCCTTACCTATAATTCCCTCTCTTTTTTATACTTTTCATATTATTTATTTGTTCATAGTTACTTTTTCATCCTCCCTTACTTTCCCCTCTCTCCTTCCCCTTACTCGTTTTTTTCCTCTATATTCATTCTTTATGTATTCCCTTCCATCTCCTCCTCCTTTGTTCCCTACTTAAAATTCCCTCTCTTTTTTATACTTTTCATATTATTTATTTGTTCATAGTTACGTTTTCATCTTCTCCTTCCCCTAACTCGTTTTTTCCCTCTATATTCACTCTATGTATTCCCCTTTCATCATTCTATATTCCTTTTTTTATCTATTTTCTTATCCTTATGTTTATATTTGCTTTTTTCCTCCATACTTTCCCCCTTCTTCATTTACCTCAGCTCTTTCCTATACTTATCCATTCCTTATTTTCCTTTCTCCTTCTTTTCCTTACATTCATTTATTAAGATTGTCTCGCTTTTTTATCTATTTTTATTCCCTTATCTTTATACTTACTTTTTATCTCCTTACTTTCCCCTTTTTTCACTTATCACAATTCTTTAATCCACATACATTTCCTTTGCATGCCTTTTTCATTCCCTTCCCGATTTTCCCTTCCCGATTTTCCCTTCTTAAAATTCGCTTTCTCGCTCTCTAGTTTATTTCCATTCCTATTATTGTATTCACTCCATCACCTCCCTTCCCTTATCCCCTCTTTTTGATATATATCCTCATCCGCTCGCAATACAGCTTCCCTTCAGATTTCCCCTCATTTTTAGGGCCTCAACTCATACTTCCCCTTTTATTCATCCCCTCACATCCCCTCCTTAGCCTCCCTCATCCTCCTCTTAACCATCCCCTCACGTTTCCTTTCTCTCTCTCTCTCTCTCTCTCTCTCTCTCTCTCTCTCTCTCCAGCATCCCTTTAGAGTCTTAACCTCCTCTCTTCTCTTCTTTCAGCATCCTCCTTTCTCTTTTTTTTCTCCCTTCCTCTGCTGTCATTCTTTCTCTCTCTCCCTATCATTTCCTTTTTCTCTACTCCTCTCCTCAGTATCCCCTTTCTCTTTTTCTCCTCTCTCCTGCTTCCATTCTCTACTCGGCTCTGCTCAACTTTCCCCTTCCCCTTTTTTCTTACCTCTTCTGCTCCCATTCTCTCTTCAGACTATATCATCTCCTCTCCTCTGTTCTCTTCCCTTTCATTCTTCTCCTCCCCTCTTCTCTCCATACCGCTCTCTCGTCCGTCCCTTCAGATTATCCCCTTTTTTCCTCTCCTCACCAACTCCTCTCCCTTCTTTCCCCTTCAACTCTTCTCCCTATCCCTCTCCCCTTTTCTCCTCTTCTCCCCTCACTCATCTCTCTTCCCCTCCCCATATTTCTCTCTTCCCCTCAGATCGTCCCCTCTTCTCCTCTGTCCTTCCCTCTCCCCTCTACTCCCTTCAGCTTCCCCTCACCAACCATACTCCTCTATCCTTCCCTCTCTTCCCCTCACTCCCCTCGCTTCCCTCGTCTACAGAATGATGGAAAAAGTTGTCGGTTCTTCTTCCCCTCGCGCCGGCTTCCCCGTGGCTGTGGGAGCGAAGCGAGGGGAAATGATATACGCGGCTGCCCTTTCCAAATTATTAAAATCCTAACTCGTGTGCCAGACTTAATGTGTGTTTCGGGGTGGGTTTGATATAATATTTTTTTTGGCTCTGTGTGTGTGTGTGTGTGTGTGTGTGTGTGTGTGTGTGTGTGTGTGTGTGTGTGTGAGGTTACAGAGAGGAAAGTGTGTGTGGGTTGGGAGGGTGGGGGGAGGGTGTTGTGTGTGTGTGTGTGTGTGTGTGTGTGTGTGTGTGTGTGTGTGTGTTTGAAGGGGAAGTTTAGTTTGCGTTTGTGTTTTTTTGTTTGTTTTGTTGTGCTTCTGGTGTTTGTGTTGCGGTGTTCCGGTGTTTGTCTTGTTATTTGGTTTGTTTTGGTTTGTTCGTGTGTGTGTGTGTTTGTGTAGATGGTTTAAGAAATGGATGGCGTGAACGGATTATCGTGAAACACACACACACACACACACACACACACACACACACACACACACACACACACACAACTAAGAAAAAAAGCGCAATTCCTTCTTTTACATTCACATACTGCCTTTCTTTTTTTCTTTCTTTTCCTTCATAATATCCACTTCAATTTTTCCTTCTTTTCATTTATATTTTTCTTTTTTTGTTTTTGCCAGTGGGATAAACGGCTTTCAGTGTTTTTCCTCTTGTAAATTACCTTTATTTTTTTCCTTTTATTTCTTTTCTTTTCGTCCTTTTTTTGTGTATGTTTATGTTCCTGGGATTTAAATTTCTTTCCCTATAATGCTAATGGCTGTAGGGAGGGAGGGGGCAAGGGGAAGGGGAGGGAGAGGAGAGGAAAGGAGAGGAGAGGAGAGGAGAGGAGAGGAGGGGAGGGGAGGGAGGGGAGGGAAAGCGAGGGGAAAGGAAGTGAGGGGAGGGGAAAGGAGTGGAGGGGAAAGGAGTGGGGCGGAAGAGAGGGGAGGGGAAGCGAGGAGAGGGAAAGGAATGGAGGGAGGAAGGAGGGAGGGAAGGGGAGGGAGGGAAGGAGGGAGGAAGAGAGGAAGAGAGAGAGAGAGAGAGAGAGAGAGTCGTTGGATGTGAAATAAGTTGTATATGAGATTGAGTTAATGGGAAAATGAGCATAGGGGAAGAGAGAGAGAGAGAGAGAGAGAGAGAGAGAGAGAGAGAGAGACTTGCTGGAAACTAATGTAATGGAAGCTTTAAAAACAAAATATGTGCCAAATCTACACACAGAGCGAAATTAAATATATGTTATGCCCGAGAGAGAGAGAGAGAGAGAGAGAGAGAGAGAGTATAAAAAGTAAGGTTGGAAAGTTTATGCTCTCAGGATGACGGGAGGGAGAGAGGTAGGGCGGGAGGGAGGGAGGGAAGGAGGGAAAAAAAGAATGAGTTAGGAAGAAAAGAAGAACAAAACTCGAGGGTAATGTAGCATAATGATTTTTTTTACCCCTTTCTGCTAATGATATTTAAGCAGGTAGATAGGTTGGTAAGTAGATGAGCAGGTACAGGTAGGTAGGTGAAGGGAGAGTAGGCAAGAAGGTTTATTTTACTGCATGTATCAACCCAATCATCTATTAATTCATTTTTTTATAGTTATTTTGTTATAATTGCATAGATCAGCCAGTAGGTATACAGGTAGGTAGGTAGGGGACAGGTAACTAGTTTTTGTATATTTACCTGGTCATTATACACTACTTACCTTATAGTTTTGCATGTTCTTAATTGCACAGGTAAGGTCGTAAGTCAGGTAGGTAGGCAGATAGGTAAGTGGGTGGGGATATAGGTAAGTTAGTTATTATACATATTTTTTTCATTTATTCACTATCCTTACCTTATAGTTTTCTTTTGTTTTTGTTTTTAATTGCACAGTAGCTATGTAGGTGGGTGGGTAGGCAGGTGGGTGATAGGTAAGTAGGTTTAAATATTTACCTGGTCATCAGTTCACCCCTTATTACCTTTATATTTCGTCCTCTTAATTGCACAGGTGACGGTAGAAGGTATGTGAGGTCATTTAAGGAGTGAGTGGATCAGAGGTGTCAGTCTCCGGTGCACCTTTGCTAATGAGGTGACAGGCAGGTGCGTCCTTCCCCTGTGACTCACCTGGATGACTCACGGCGCAGGTAGAGTCCGTCCTTACCTGTGAGCGATGGGGCGGACAATTAGAAAGTCAATTTGTCATCTTTTTTATTTGGCTTTTGTTCTCCTGTTTGTTGTTGTTCCTCTTCCCTTCTTTGGCATATGACCACAGATGTTGCGCCGACTAAACGAAACTTTTTTCTTCCCTTCTTTGGTGGTGAGTTATCTTGTTTTATTTTGTTTTTGTTTATGTTTTGTCCATGTACTTGTTTATCTTCGTATGTTTTTCTTTCTTTTTTTTTCTTGTTCTTTTTTGGTGTTATGTTCTTTGCTACACCTACTTTATCTACTACTACTACTACTACTACTACTACTACTACAACTACTACAACTACTACTACTACTACTACTACTACTACTACTACTACTACTACTACTACTACTACTACTACTACTACTACTACTACTACTACTACCACCATCACATCATCTTCATCACCTTGTTTCTCCTTTTTATTATCATCATTTTTACTTCTATCATTATTTTCATCATCATTGTTACTACTATTATTATTTTCATTACTATTACTCCTCTCCTCTCTCTCTCTCTCTCTCTCTCCTGATCCATTATTCATTACCTCTCACTTTCTACCCTTCTCCTCCTCACCTGTACATCTATTACCTGTGTGTTACCTGCCGCCCGTAGCTCAGGCCGCCACCTCACCTGTCACCTGCCCTAATCACCCCGCGCCCCCGACAGGTAAAGATGAATAGCGGACGTCAGCCTAACGAAATATAGCTGCCAGTTTCGCGAGTTTTCTACCATTTTAAAAGATATATATTCAGCTGGGAGGAGGGAAGGGAGGAAGGGAGGGAAAGGTAAAGGGAAAGTGAGAAAGATTTAAGGTAATAGACTCATGACATCTCTCCCTTTTTCTCTCCCTTTTTCTCTCCCTTTTTCTCTCCCTTTTCTCTCCCTTTTTCTCTCCCTTTTTCTCTCGTTTGCTCTCTGTCTCTTCCTCTCTCTCTTTATCTATATATTCATCCATCTTTATAATCCTGTATCCCCTTTCTCCTTCTTCCTCCCTCACCTTCTCTCCCTCCTTTTCCTTTCCTTCAAACATTCCTTCTGTCCCTCCCTCACCTCATCCTTTCCTCTCCATCCTTCAGACATCTTTCCCTTTCCCTTCCCCTTCCCTTTCCTTAACTTCTCTCCTTTCTTATCCCTCCCCTTCTGTAGGCTCTCTCATCTGCTCCCCCTCCTCCCTTCCTTTGGCATTCTTCTTTCTCTGTCCCTTCCTCAACTTCCCTCCGTCCCTCTCCCTCCCCTCCTTCTCTTCTCACAGGTAAACGGGACGAAAGACACCTGATCGCACCTTAGTTAATGACCCACAATTACCTGTTGCCCTCATATTAAAGGCGAATAACATCTTTTAACCTACCTAACCTAACTTGACCTAAACTGACCTAACCTAACCTGACCGAACCTAACCTGATCAAACCAAATCTAACCTAACCTAACCTAACCTTAAACTGACCTAACCGAGCCTAAACCAACCTGACCAATACTAACCTAACCTAACCTAAAAAGTAAAGGGAAGGAGAAAAAAAAGAATAAAGGTGATAAAAAAAAAAAGGTTTGGTCTTCCCGCTTATTTTCTTTCCGTTCCTCTCTTTTTTTACCCTTTCTATATCTCCCCCTCCCTCTCACTCTCCCTCCTCTCTACCTCCCCTACCTTCTCCCCCCCTCAATGGACAGGTGTGATGGGAGGCTACCTGGTGAAATTTACGATCGTCTTTGTTAATGAATGTTGTATAGCGGTGGGGGGCGGGGCGGGGCGGCGGGAGGGAGAGAGAGAGAGGGAGAGAAAAAAAAGGTGAGGGTGTGTGTGGGAATGTTGTGTGTCAGGGATGGGAAGGGATGGGAGAGGAGGAGGAGGAGGAGGAGGAGAAGAAGAAGAAGAAGAAGAAGAAGAAGAAGAAGAAGAAGAAGAAGAAGAAGAAGAAGAAGAAAGGACGAGGAGGAGGACGAGGACTAGGAGGAGGAGGAAGAGGTGGGTAGGGAAGGAGGAAGAAGAGAGTAGGGAAGGTAGAAGCGAGAGGGAGAAGGAAAAGGACATTGGAAGAAGAGAGGAAAGGAAAAAATGATAAGATGAAAGAGAGGAGGAGGGAAGGGTAGAGAAAGGCCGGGTAGGACAGATAAGTGAGAAGAGAAAGATAGGAAAGGATAATGAAGGAAGGGAGAGAGAAAGGTAGAGAAGATAGAGGAGGGAAGAAGAGAAGGATAGGAAGGGAAAGATAGAAGACAGAATAAAGAAATGGAACAGGGAAAGAGATAAAGAAATGGAGAGAAGGTAAAGAGGATAGATAGAGAGAACTGCTTGGATGGAGGGTAAGTTGAATTAGGGAAAAGAGAGATAGAAAAAAGGAAGGTGAAGACGAGAGCAAAGAAAGAAAGGATAGAAAAGGAAGCGAGAGAAAGATAATGATAGAGGAAGAGTTAAATCAGGTAGAAGGGAGAGGAAGAAGAGGTAGGTGGGGACGGGAGAGAAGGTAGATAGGATTGATGAAGGTTGAGAACTGCAGGGATGGAGGTTGAGTTAAAGGATGGGAGAAGGGAGAGAACAGGAGAGGAGGGTACGGGAGCAACCTGTTTAGAGCCTTGTAATGGAGTTGAGTCGCTCAGTGGGGGAGTTGCGTGGTGGGGAGAGCCAGGCCACCAGGTATTTCAACATTTCCTCTCCTCTCTTATTTAGTGGAGGTTAATGTCTCGCGTGTCCCGGCATCTCTCTCCTCTCCTCTTTATGCGATGCTGTCCTTCG